>NW_025741912.1:0-96877 GCF_021292245.1 Micropterus dolomieu
GTGTGTGTGTGTGTGTGTGTGTGCAGTTTAGTTACTGTAAAAATAAATTACAAAATTATTGTAGTACAGCATGATAACCAGCCTCATTCATACAATGCAGTGCAGTAAATGGATGGCTTAGAGCTACAAACGTTTATGCAGTACTATGCAGTAATACGTATTTTACAGATCAATACTGTCATGCTGAAATAGTCATTAGATAGTTGCAATCTGATTTCTGAAGGCTGGAATTATGGACACCAGTGGAAAGTAATTCAAGTTGACTCTCAGTCCAGCTTCTCTCATGGTCAACCAGTGGTTGATCACATGATCAATAAGTGTGGCCCTGATCTCATCAGACAGCTCTCCTTCCTTCTCTTCTTTGCCCTGGTCCTCATCTTCCAACTATTCCACATTGATCTTGTCCTTGTTGTCCCCTGCCTCTAACTCCTTCTCCCCTTGTTCTCTGTCCATTGTTCAGGTAATCTGACCTTTGACATATTTATAGGCCTAAAGCAGTGACTGGTTGGTGATCATTTAAGCAATTAGTGTTTGCACATGTGAGGGTAGGAGTGTGATCTGGTGGTGAATTGTAGCATTTTGATTGGTTGGAAAAGTAACATCCTGTTAGATTTTTGTGTCTTAGGTGTGTAGTGTTTTAAGTAAGTGTTTCATGCAATATAAAACTGAATGAAAAGATTGGAGAATTAGCGCCACCAACAGTGTATCTCGATGCACCCAACTCCTATATTATATATTAATATAGACTGCAGCTCCCTCACTCAGCTGTTTGTGGAGAGCAGTCCTGACTGTGTGAAGGAATCCATCATCAGACTTTTCCTGGTGACACTACAAACTGCAGCACCAGAAAAAAACTTGGCATTCGTAAGCAAGATGGTGAAGCAAGTCCAAGTCTTCCTGCAAAAGGAACAAAGAAATACTGCGAAAATCTTCAAATGCCTCATGAACCCTGGGACTTAAAGGTAGGGTAAAAAAACAATTAGACAGAGAAGGTCAGACTTACTTTTTCACCTCTGCACGGCTTGACAATCCTGAAATGAAGTGAGTGTAAATGTTGGATTGTCAGTTTTGGAAACCAGCCCTTCTAATCCGACCTCAGAAAGGTGTGAGGGGAGGGGCTGTGTGAAGCCATCCGGTGACTCAACAGGCAGTTCTGATAATGTATTCTGGTGCCTTAAAAAAGCTGGAGCAGCATCTCCAGAGAGAGCATGTAGACCCTGTAACAGGGATAGAAGAGAAAATAAAAATAAATGTATCTCTTAGCTCTGTAAACTGTTCAGGTGGAAGAACACAGCCTCCACAGCTTTGTATGCTTTGTCACCAAGTCTGATCATTTTTGATGTGACATTGTTTTTTTCTTTTATATATTATTACATTTTAAAGGTGCTTTAAAGATCATTAACTGAATATTCAAGTTGATTCAAGTTCAGTAAAGTTTCGTTCATTTGTACCATCACTTCTAGTGGCAGAAGCTGGACGTTTCAACCATATATCCATTAGGCTATTTAGTGATTTTCTTCATTCTGTATTTTTTCAAATTAGCTTAGTACTTTACAATCTTACCAAGTACATCCAAGTAACTGGGGATATACACAGTGGGGTAAGTAGACTGCTGCTTATACCAGAAGTTATGTCATTGAAGTATGGAGTAAAATGTTTGAGTGTGCATACAAGTACAGTGTTGAGGTACTTTATTTGAGGATTTTCATTTCATACTACCTTGTCTTTCTACACCACTACATTTCAGGGGGGAAAAAATGAACTTTTGACTGCACTAAATTTATCTAAGTATAGTTAAAACATTTATTTTGAATATTAAGGTTATGCATACAAAATACTTGATCAACAATCCCACAGTACATAAGGTAATTAAAATTAGCCGCACCATCACCAGCCACATCATTAAAACACTGCTTAAAGGAACATCTGCATAATGAGTAGTATTCAAACACACACGCACACACACACGCACACACACGCACACACACACACACACACACACACACACACACATTTAGAGACTTCATATTAATGTTCTGGGCGGGGGGCTGTGCAAAAGCATGTTTACACCACTAGGTGGCAGAAACAGGTAACTACTTGGAATTGCATCAACTCAACAGGAGAAGCACTGTCCACCAATCATTTTTAGCACATTTCTTACTTCTTCTTCTTTCTTTTTTTTTAAACAAATGTAGGGGAAATTAATTAAAATTTAAAAAAGAGTCCTTTATAATTTGTAAAAGCCTTTTTTCTACTTCATGTGGGAAGCAGAGTGACACCTGCACTGTTTTCACTTGTTATTGCCAACAGAAAAAACACGGGACACCACTGAATTTTCTTTCACCTTCTGCCTTAAACTACTTTTCTAAATTTCATTTTCCTGGCCTGCCATTTGGCCATGGCCTGATGTCAACCTTATTAAATACAGAGAGAAATCATGGAAGCCAGAGATAACGATAATCCCATCGTCCTCCATCCGTAATGGAAACAGAGTGAAGCAGGCAGAGGAGTGGAGGGCAGCCTGTGCCTGTTGATTCTATAAATGAACAGGCATGCTCCGCAGGGCGCCTGTATTACTCATATCTAGCATGTTCTCAGATGAAAAAAAAGCTTAAAACATCTCAAATCCCTACCTCAGTTTATACTATGGTGTATAGTCTACTAGGGGTGGGTTATATGGCCCTAAAATAATATCTAAATATTTCAGGGAATTTCTGCAACAATTGTACTATATTCTTGATTATCTGAAAAATGTTTCGTTTAGAATTCACAATAGCTGTTGAGCTATCCTTGCAGGACCTTTTCTCTTCCCCATACTCAACCTGTGTCACGAGCCTGTCTGTGCGTCTTGTTAGGGAGTCTGGGTCTTTGTTCCTAGTCCTATGCCTTAGTTCACGTCTTAGTATTTGCTTCTAGTTCTTTGTCTGCATTATTTTGGTTTAGTCTGCTCTGTACCCTGTGTTCTAGTTCTGTGTTCTGTGCGTTTAGGTTTTGTCTGTTATTATCCCTGTGTTACAGTTGGTCGGTGTTTGTCTTTTTACATGGGTTTCTGTTATTGTCTAAAGTTAGATTCTTGGTATTTTGTAAGATGTGTTCTGTCTGTGTTGGTTATTAATTTAGCCTCATGTCTGCCTGTCAAGTTTTCCGTCTGTTCCCCCAGTTATCACTCTGCCTGCCTGCCTCTCTGTTACCCCAGTTATCACTCTGCTTGCCTGCCTCTCTGTTCCCCCAGTTATTACTCTGCCTGCCTGCCTCTTTGTTCCCCCAGTTATCACTCTGTCTGCCTGCCTCATTAACCTTGATCCCTGTCACCTGTTGCTCACGCTCTGCTCTTTAGTACCTTCGTATATATGCCTGGTGTTTTCTGTTTTTTTCCGGTCATTGCAGTGTGAATACGCTCTGTCAGATATGTTGTGGATATATTCAGCCTGTTCGTTCTCCCTGCTTGTTCCTGTGTATTTTGGATTTCTGTTGGATTACCTTATTTTGGATTTGTTTCTGCCGCCCTGCCAGTAAGTATGCTCACCTTTTGTTTGTTTAAATAAACCTTTTATAATAATAATAATAATAATCCTTATTTGTAGAGCACTTTTCAAAAACAAGTTACAAAGTGCTTTAACAAGTGTAAAGAATAATACAAAAAAAGATAAGAGCATGAAAATTTAATATAAAATTAGTAAAATACAATAAAATAAAAGGGATAAAATAAAGTCAAATAAGATCGGGAAAAGCTCTCCTATAAAAGTATGTTTTAAGAAGGGACTTAAAAGAGTTCACTGACTCAGCCTTTTGAACTGTACCTGCTCCGCTCTACGTCCTGCATTTGGGTCCAACAACCTTCTCCACAACACAAATCCTGACAGCGGACATTATAAAACTGCCAAGCACCTGGGAGGCTTCGGGGGTGCCCAGAGAGTTGCTGGCAGAGGAGGAGCCTCAGTTTTTTCTGCTGCTTTCTGCCATTTAGGGCAAGGATATGGAGATGGCTCTATTTGTGGCCTCCTCCAGATGGAGAAAGACTTTTGATATAGAGTCTGTGTCCAAGTATTGCTCTGCAACCCCCCGCGTGCTAGAGCTAAGCCGGTTAGCAAGCCACAAGTCTGTCCTGCCTGTTCCGGCTAGCACCCTGGCGGCTTGTTCCTGTGTATTTTACCTGCTCAGGTGATAAAATAAATTATCCCTTTTTGTTTTACTTTTTACATATTAAGTGGTTTATTCCCCTCCTGAAGTTGCTCCCCATTGTGAAACTAACTCCTTCACAGTGGAGCTGGTAGCAAAATTAACCAACAATTTGTGAAATTATAAAAAAAAAAAAAACATTTCTTTTGCTTTACAAAATGCAGCAAGTTTGACTTGGTTGGAGGAACTTTGCGGCAGTAGGCTTGTGGTCTTTGTCATTGATTTCTTTTGCTCATCATTCACTCGCAGATTTCCCAAAACTGTTGGGATGCTCCAATTCGATGTGGCATTTCAAATTGTTTGCATTTGGACTTGTTTTTTAGACCTGGTACCGGTAACTGTGTCTGAATTGCCAGCTACACATGCTTCTGTGGCAGATTTACACCAAAATCTGACCGGGGCCGGTCAGAGACCTTTCGGAAGGGCTGGTGCTCACAGTATAAAAGGAGCACATGGAACAAGGTTTTAAATAGGACTGTGCTTAAAATATCAATACAGAAATATATGTAATGGGATAAATAATGGTCATGTCTTACACATACCATTATTCAAAATCAACGTGGCCCATGTATTCTGATTGTTTATCATAAGATTGTGGGGAATACTCAGCTCTAGATTTAAAACATTTTGGGCTGACATAACTTACAGGGAACAGTTGCTGATGAGGAGGTTGCTGGGGATGTTCCTGCTGCCGCTATTTTTTTGCTACTTTGTTGCTACTGCTGATGCTACTGGAGGTTATTTGAGACCACATATAATAAAACAATACCAGATTCAAAAAAGTGTGGGAAGTAATCTCAGAAGGAAACATTAATGGGAGAAAGGATAAGGTTGGCCATGACAGGGATAAGAGTGTGAAAAACAAATCTACAGAGGTGTGTTTGTGTGTGTGTGTGTGTGTGTGTTGCTTGCTTGTCTACATTATGCAATATTGTGATCATGATTTTCTACATTGCTTTGTGAGTCTGAGATATTTTGGATTTTGATTGACAATATATCTAAATCGTAAATGAAGAAACTAAAATATGTGTGTGTGCATTCTGTTGGCCCCTACTAAACATCACAGAGTAGCATTAATCTTTTACATTCACATTTCTTCTACTAGGAACACTCTTTACTTTGATGTCAGGAATATATCATTTATTTTACAGTGACATTTTTGTATATATTTCCAGTTATTGAGTTTTTAAAGACAGTAGCAACATAAAGAAACGGTACTGCTCATGTGCATTACTCTGGCCCAAACTTCCTTACCACTGTATTTTTGTATAGAAAACTACTGTGTATATATACTTTTAAGTATATTACTGTAAATAGCAAAGGATTATGGGAAATTATTTCCTCACTACTGTAATTCTTTTCTACTGTAAATCAGTTTACAGTAATAAACCGGCCCGCGTAAAATTGACCTATGGGAGGGGGTATATTTATTGTTGGAAACGGCGCTAAAAAGGACAATGGAGAAAAAACAACTTAACAAAAATGTTAGTAAGTTATATTATTGATACTGTAATATGTAAAAATTTGATATTTTCAAATATATTCACTTCTAGCCAAGTTGCTCTATTCCCACTTTCATACAGTTCTAACCCAAGCTAAAACATAAAAACAGAGTGGTTAACATTAATTGTTAAAATTGTAAAGGTTATTAATATTAATCTAACTTTACATTGTTATTTATGACTGGTTGTTGATTACTCAAATAGTATTGTAGTGAACAACGGTGTGGATTTGTGCATTTTATATTGAATAAATTTCGAGCTACTCTAAATTCCTTTCTCCTCCCCCAGAGAAGAAAGGGAGGGGTCAAAGTTGCTTTCTCTAAGTGCTAGCCCGACCATAAAACTGGCACCCTTTTGATTCCGAAGCTGATAACGCAGGGACTGTTAAACTGACAAAGGGACACAAGCCAGCATTAGCATTTCCCTGAACAGCCTATCAAAACTGCCCCCCCGCACACGTTTCCGTGGCAACTGACCTTGCTCTTTGATTTATTATCCCATCAAATGGATACGCCTTGTCTCACCTAGGTGTGACATAATCCAGGACAGCCGAACTTTGACTGGCCAAAGACTGCAGTCTCCAAAGACTCAAAGCATTTAATTAAGTTTAATTAAATCTTTAGTTACCTGATTACGTTTGCCTCTATTTGAGTAGTTATGTTAACATGTTGTTGCTATCTGTTGTTGATATTAGTGCTGAAAAGAAAGTTACTTGTGCAGTGTTTTTATTTTCAGCAAGACACTCCTTCATCTATGTAATCAATGCTTGTTCATAATACATTCCTACAAAATTCCTTTAGAAATGATGACAAAGGAATGTTTTACTATACTCTTAATTGCCAGCTTGAATTTAAGGATGAATCAACAATATTGCCCAGTTGCTAAGGAGAGATGATCTTGGATTAATCCAAGCTTTCCTCATGTAACCTGAGCTCCCCCAAGTGGACGAAATAAGTATTACATGCCTTTGTTGGAAATGCCGTTAAATGTATAAATATCCTGACCAATAATGTGACAATTGTTTCCTGTTACCAAATGCCTAGAACAACGTACAACCGTCTGACCATTGAGGTTCGATAGTGGAAAATATTTGATTATAATACGCGCAAATAGATTTCTTTTTAGACATTAAGTTTAGAGAGGCAGTCCCTTGGGAAACCTGAGACGCCCCCTGGGGAACCACGCCCCAGGCAACAAAAGAGCGACACGCGACCTCGCTTTGGGCTCTTCTCTTCGCTCCTTGCTCTCTCCGCTGCTCTGCTCGGCTCTCTGGACGCTTTGGCACGTGTCGGCGTGCCGCGCCAGGCAACGCCCTCAGAGTCGACCAGCGAAACAGGCCTTTTATTTCGCTTGAAGCTACACACATGAAGTGCCGAGACATCGATCTGCCCTTCAGTTTGTTTTTATTTTCTTTATTTCTTTTGTTTTGTTAAAGTTATCAGTCCGTTAAGTTACACTAGACTAATTCATGGTAATTCATTCCATTTTAAGCCTTTTTCGTCGAGCCAACTTCACCGAGGTCAGACCAAGCCACGTGGTCTCGCCAGCTACAACGAAGGAAACCTGAAATGAGCCGAATTGTCAGATGGAGGACGTTCTTTCAATCAGACACGGAGAATCCCTAGCAAAAAGCCAGGATCGGGCAGCTAGCGTGGGACCTGTGCAACAGGTCAAAAGCAGGCTGTCGGCAAGCAGTAAGACTTAACACATATTCTGTGATCAGATGTCCTTTTTAACTCCTAAACTCATAGCGTTAGTTTACTTTCATTAGTTCTATGCGTATGAGTCAAATGCTTCCCACAATCGAACCTCCAGGCTTATTGTTCAGCAATTGTTATTTTCCCTGTATCCAACCTTCTTTATCACATTAGTTAGAGAATAAATTCATTGTAATATAATCAAGAACTGTGTGCGTTGCCTATTTCTACGTCCCTGCCAAGAGAATTGACCCTTTAGATATGAGACCGACTGATTGATTTAAGATAATTGAGCGATTATTAACCAACTGATCACTAGTAATAATTGTATAATTATTAAAACTACCTAGAGGTCCGGAGACTCTAGGATTATAACAACTCTGGTGGTGCCCTTAACGAGGAATCTGGTTTGATTTTATGAATAATAAAATTCATAACTGGGTATCAATTCTCATAAATTTATTAAATTGCATAACTAAATTTAGGTTTGCTACAGTATTGAACTAACTTAAGCTGATGATACACGGGGCAACTTTTTGAGCAATGTTGCAGAGCAATGTTGCTTTTGGCAAGTCCTACTGTGTTTTGAACGGATAGTGGCGAGGCGGGGCAAGTGGAGTGGGAGGAGGATTATGGTAGTAATCTTTACTCATTACCATTGATGGCAACATTGCCCAGCACCATTGCCCTAAAAGTTGCTCTGTGTATCATCAGCTATATATAACTCCGCTTTTCTAACATTGTTTGGTCGGTTCATCCTCTTGTAACGTCATAAGGTTGATGTAAAACAGGGTAACTTTGAATATTTTTGCATTATGGAGTTTTCACTATGGTGCAGTTTCAAGATTGCAACCAGGTGTGTGCTCATCCGCTGTGATGTTGTCTCCATTTTGTTGCAGTATTGTATATTGTGGGTCACGTTAGTTATGAGGTGGAGAAGCTGTATACCTGAGTATTGGTAAAACCACAATAAATCTAAATTGAACGTTACAAACTAAACAAGTGGCAGGTCCGAGCTAATGTAGCGTTAGCTGGCTGCCCTGCCTGCATCACTTTAAGTTGGGCTAGTAAACAAATCGCTCCAAATGTGCTTTACACCGTTACATCCTTTCTTGCAGGCTAAATCAACACTTTGACATAATACCGGTGGCACACAGGATAGCAACATGGGTTGCGTTAGTTGGTGAAGTAATGTTGTAAAGTAAAGTTGTATGGCTTTCCAGCCATACAACTTTGCACCGGATAATGTTAGTAACTGTTTGGCGAGCTAATGTGACTCTGTGTTTCTCCAGCTGTTCACTGTGTTTTTACTTCACATCATCTGAATCTGTTTGGTTTGATGGGCTTCAGCACATAAACCCTTATTGTTGTCCTTACGTGGAGTCTATGTTTTGCTGTGAGCCTTTTGTTTTACGGTTAGAATTGCCAACTGTCAGGATGTCCCTTTATATTAGGCCTAACTGATCTGTCGCATACATGACCTCTTTTGTCCTGTTTTTTGACTACTACGCTGATCTACACACTGACTGATACAACAGCAGCAGTGCTGATCACGACACTTGACAATGGTCACCGGCACCTGTTAGTTGGCAACACTATTCGTGGTGTTAGTGGACTGGATTTCGTTAGATGCGGTGTTGTTGCTGCAGTCTGAGAGAGGCTCGGGAGCGCGCACAGAGCTGAATCTGACCCGGTGTCCTCACATAGCAGAATAGTGGCTGATGCAATCAACAGAGGAAACACCCGTGTGCTTCATTTCTAAGTGAGTTTTGAGCCCATTGGTAATAAGACAATGAATAATTGGTGGTTTAACATCAACCGGTGAGTAATCTGTTAAAGTCAACTCAATTACTTGACGTTTACAGTGGTTAAAAAGACGAATATAAGATGAAGGAAACAATGATGTAACCAAATCAACGTTATTTGACTTGGGACTTAACTGGCCCTGTCAAGATGGCAGCATCGTATTTTGCAAACAATGTCATTTATCTGCATCAACGCTATACAGATTTTACCACTATGTCAAATGCACAGCAACCAGGGTAAATCTGGGTTCGGAAACACAGCCAAATTAATGTTACATGAGAACGGTGGACCTGCTCAAATGGATGCAGTGATTCCAGCCCGTTGCTGCATGTCACCCACCCATTTTCCTATCTGTGTGAGTGAACTTACAGCTGCTGCTATCTAATCATAAAGGCAACAAAAAGCCACCCAAAATAACTGGGGAAAAAACTAATTTGTAGGGATTATAGTGCCTCTGTAAACACAAGAGATGTTGCTTTTTCTGTCTTTGCTTATTAGGATTACAAGGCCCATACCGGTGCCGCTCTCTCTTTTATTTTCAATTTAGCATGTGGTGTTTTCTTTAGTGTTGTGGTTACACTGTCTCTAATATCTGGTCATTATGTATTGTTGAACATATATGGTTTGCATCTGACACATTGGTGTGGAAAAAACAGAGGTCTGATGTTTCCGTTTGTGACTCTGTAGTGTGTTTTTGTTTGCAATGGGTTGGACCCTGATATTCAATATTCAGTCTGAAAACGATATTTTGGGAGTTTGGGTTAGAAGAAGCTAATGATGTTTCCTCACTTTTCTTTGCAATCCCCAAATATAACAGACAAGCAAACTATCCACAAAAAACATCAAATAATCCAAACAACCCCTTTAAACTGCATGTAAGGGGCTTTATTGCTACTGAAGGGCACAATTAACTGTATTTCTGCATTGTAAGAGTACCTGAAAAGATTGTGGAGTAGTTTGACTAATTTGAAAAAAATATATTCACTTACTTCAGTTTAGTGGTTATCTTAAGTTTTGTCATTGTCACAGTATCTACTGTGACAATGGCAAGTATCATCAATTACCTACCAGCTACAACAGGTCAACTGCACATGAAACACTTAATAAACCAGCTGTCAGCTGTAATATATTAAAACTAGTTAGCTAGTAACCAGAATCGCAAAATGTCCAGGATCACTATACCTTATTTACAACTATTGAAAACATCCACCAATCAAGATATAATGTGTTTGTGTCAGTGAGGTGTTGGAGCAAATCTGATAGGACTGTATCAGAAAATATTGTAAAATATTATATAGCAAGGTATTCATATACTCCTGTGATAGTGGATATTTCAGCTTTTGGTTTATACACTCATTACAGACACTTTATAAAAAAAGCCTGAACAACACATGCAACTATACAATAAAGATGTTTTAATTCTTCACACTGCCCATTAAGACCATATATCTTTCCAGCTTGGCGACTCTCCAGCAGACTCTTCATCTTCAGGTGTACAAAGCCATTTCCTTATTCAAATCTCTGATTGGGTGAGATCGTTTTAAGTCTCGTGGGAGAAAATGCCACCGAATTTGCGACTATGTGCTGCACAAGGCCAGCAACCCAGGAAGCCGGAGAATTTAGCTAAGATGAAAACGATTGTGGACTCGTTCTGAGATAAATACTTGAACCCTACTAGAAGCCAGTGTTAAGAAATCACATATTCTTGTCAGAGCTATACCATCAATACCAACCCTTACCCAGCATTGATAAACTCAAAGAACGCTGTGTAAGGGTTGGAAGGTTGAGATTCAACATTTTTTGAATGACACGATTTTCATGTATACTGTAGAGTAAAATAACTAATATCACTATTTGGTATGTTGTAAGATTTGCTTCAGACATTATTGGTCTCAAGAGGATGAATCCAACAGACTTTGTTGTGTGAAATGACATGACATGTCTCAATAACTAATGGATCGATTTCTTTAACATTTTGTGTTTTGCAGGCATTGGGCCACTAACCAAATTCCCTTTAATCTCGGCTCACTTAATTGATCTGTGTTTAGTGCTTGTTGTACCATCCTGCAGGTCCCTTCTGTGGTCTTTATCCTGCCATCACTCTTCACATGAACACAGGTTGTCTCTTTGTCTTTTGAATAAGTAAATGTTTTGCAATTAAAATGCATATTGTAAGTACAAATGTTAATGTGGTGATCTTTTGTTTGAAAAATGTGGTTTGCAGTGCTGTCCTGAAATCTGATTGTAAGTTAAAAAAAGGTTTGAAAATGCGGAATACAACGCCCCACAACTCACTCCCTCCCCTCTCTCTCTCTCCACTGTGTCCGCTCAGACAAGAAGCACGCACGTAAATCAGAAGAAAGCTTGTGGTCCGGTGGCTTTCAGGTGTAAGAAAGGGAATCTGAGCAGATGATAGAGAGGTAGAGGAGGAATAGAGCCACATGTGGCTTTTTGTGGAGCTTTTTCGTTCAGCAGAACAGAGACAACAGCTGCTCTAGAGTGACATCAAAGTCGCATCAAATGCGATCCGAGTTTCCAGACTTCGCATTTAAAAAGATCTGATCTGTATTGGATTTGGACCACATATGGAAGATATGATTCCATGTGACTTGGCCTGTTCACGCTGTCAAAAAGAAATCAGATCTGAGTCACATATGAGCAAAAAATTGGATCTGGGTCACATTGGCCTGCAGTCTGAACGTAGCCTATTTGTTTTATTATAAATACTGTAATGATACTAGATCAACGTATAACAGACTTGGTGGGGTCTGACCTCCCCTAATTGACCTCCTTTCATACCTGTAATTTTCAATACTACAATATATTTCCCATATTCATGTCTTATTCAAGAATGACTTTAATAACCTACTGTAAGCCCCCCCCCCCCCCCCCCCCCAGACTCAACCCAGTTACTTCAACTAAATAAAACTGTAACGTTACATGATCGCCAACAGTAAACCTTTAATCTGTTTTTCACTTACAGAGCAAAACCGTGTAGCCTTGGGTGGTGATGGCGCAATGGATAAGACTCATGCCTTTGGTGTGAGAGACCTGGGTTCCCCCACTGTAAGCCATCCACCATTGTGTCCCTGAGAAAGACACTTAACCCCTAGTTGCTCCAGAGGTGTGCGACCACTGACATGTATAGCAATTGTAAGTCGCTTTGGATAAAAGCGCCAGCTAAATGTAGCCTATATGTACAATGCATCTACAACTAATCACTGCTCATAAACTACCATAAGTCAACACATCCCACAGATTCTCAAACCAGTGTAATGTTACTAGGGATGGGGATCGTTAATTTTTATTGATACTGACACCCTTATTGAGACTGCTTAACGATCCGATTCTTTATTGATACCACAATCGATATTTTACTGTTATTTAGTGATGGTTCTTTTGTAAGACCAGACACAGCGGACATGAGGTAGGGCTGCACGGTACGAGGAAAATATTCAATGTGCGATAACGTTATATATTGAGATGACATTCCACTTGCGATAAATAAACATATTGAAGTGTACATTTTTACTGCGTGGTTTTTAATTTAATATTTTAAAACCAGCTAAATGTTGTTTCTAGAGCAGCAACATTAATGTTTACAACAGCAAAGTAACTCAATATCTGACACCACAAGTAGTGAGTGATGTTTAGAAATAACATCGGTCTGTATCAGTCCCTCCTCCTCTCTCGTTGGCTGCAGGTAACGTTACCTGGTAGGAGGAGCGGCTGGTTTGTCTCAGCCAGCAGCTGAGTTTTTAAGACTACAGACCAGTCTGTGCTCAGCTTGTTTTTAACATTTGGCTAATGCCAAGCTAGCGTTAGCTGTGCTTGTACAAAACATACAGGATGAGATACAGGAAGAGGACAGCGATGATTAAATTAACCATTTCTACATGTTTAACGTTACCTTACAGAAAGGTGTATTGATAAAGAACTGTCTTTTTACTTGCAAAGGTTTTATTGCACATACTTACAGTAACGAGCGTAGCTGTCATCAACTAACGTTAACAGTAGCTAACCTAACCCTCACCGTATTTCACTGCGACGGCGCAGCCTCTCGTTCTGCTGCCGTATATGTGTGTGTGTAGGTGCCGACAGAGAGCAGACAGAGACTTCAGCCTGATGAGTTTCTTATCCATTGCGTTTCAAATTAAATCAGATTTGACGCTCGAGACATAATGTTACGTCATAGGAGCCGCTAGTCTCGATAGCAGTATCGATAAGCTCGAACCTTATTGATTTTCGGGTTTTGAAAAATTTTGGAACCGGGTCCTTTTGGAACTGGGTCTCGATCCCCATCCCTTAACGTTACTAAATAAAACTGTAACGTTACATGATCAACAATAAACCTGTAACCTTTTTGCAGCCAGCGTTATTAATTAATTTGATGGCAGCCAGCGGGACGTAAATCATTATGTTAATTGACCACCACAAGTTGGGCAAGTAAACTAACGCTCATTCATCTTCTCATAACAAACGACTGTCGGAGTTAACCTCTCGTAGGTTGTAACTAAAGCAAGAAGCATGCAAACTTTAAATGACTAATGCTGAGTTAAGCATATTTACTAACCTCAGGTTACTAACCTATTTTGTGTTCAGCGCTTCTTTCTTTGGGCCTTGTTGAATGGATGAATGGCAGAGCAACTGCCGGTGTTGGTTGTGCTCTCACGTGTGGTTGCGCGCATTATGTAAAGGTAACATAGGTTGGATATAACTGCAAGCTCATCAGACGTTTCCTAAAAATAAACATTGTTCACGAGTCCTGCACCTCAAATCAGAGTCAAGTCTTAAGTCTTTTGAGGACGAGTCTCAAGTCAAGTCTGAAGTCACTGTCTGACTAGAGTCAGAGTCTCAAACTCGAGTCCGCATCTCTGCTCGCAGCTGCTCCAATTCAGTGCATCAAATGCTAATGGAGACACTTTAGGTTAATTTCAGTAGTTAGCTATCTAGCTTCTTTAATACACTTAAGTTACCTGCCTTCAGAGTTTTGGAATTAGCATTTCCTTAATTTAAAATGAGCCATTTGACGTTAGCTAAGTGATAACCCGTTGTAAAATGTTAAGATTTTTTATCTAGTTTTTAGACTGGTAGTCTTTGGTTCTGGTTCAGCATTGGGTCTGTGTTTGAGCGTAAATGATGGTCTACTTTTGTGTGTAGGGGTCTGACTTGCTGGCAGTTTTGCTCCAGAATACTTGGTGACCTGACTACAAAAGTGGTTGTGTGGCATGGGGCACCTATCAACAGACCTAGTACCGACTGCAGACATTAGTTAATAAATCCTTTATGCTTTGTGTTATATATATATATGTGTGTGTGTGTGTGTAAACAAAAAGTTTCTTAAGTGCAAAAATGTCCCGTGCCATAAAAATATTATATATTAAGATAATTTTCCACTTTCACTGAGTTTTAACCAATATCAGTCCTGCCACCAGTCCACCAAATTTTCATTTATTTACGTAATTTCACTGTTTTTATCAATGGAAAAAACATAAAATTAAATAAATAAAAATTGTTAACTAAATGCTACATGGATTTTTTTAGGGGGGTGTTTATCACAGCCTGGTATATGTCCAGGATTAGCAGCAACATTGATTTTTATACATGTTGCGATGTTGGATTTTTAAAAAAATCACACTTAGTGTCTTAAGTGACAAAATGGATCCCATTGAAACACATTAAAACATACATTTTGATCCCACTGTCATAATATCATAAAATCATAATTTCTATTCAAATACTCCAGCCAGGGGGTAAAAAATTTACTTTTTACTGTTTTCCACCACTTGGTACCATTTTGACATATTGCAAACATTTTCCTGGTTTCCACTAGGTGCCTGTCTCCCTACACATCAAAATTTGCTCTAGAAAGAAAGCAAAATTACATGATCACCATGAACAAGAACTTTTGTTTTTCTAAATTCTATAACATCAAAAATATCACAAACCTCATGTCAAAACTTCAGAATACTTCAGAAAACATCATATCAAACTTCAGAACAAATACTTTAAATCAAAAAGAGAATAGCCATGTGCAGTCCCTACAAATGTACTTGCCACATTTTGTGCAGGAGGTCAAGATTTATCTCTGTTTTTCAGTGCAGACGCTGCAAAGCCTCCTCCTCATGCCACTGGTGTCTGGATTACCACTTGCCTCTGGGGTTTTAGCTCTCTGCTGTGATGCCACCATGGCTACTGTGGCTGGTCTCCTCTGCATCTGGGGATACACAAGCATCCTCCCCAGCTCCTCTATGAACAGCCTCCTCCTGAAAGTTTTGTCCTGGTTCCGGGATGGGACCACAGCTACCCACAGGACAAACGCGTTGAAAAAAACACCAAAGAAAAAATTAATGACACAAATAGGCCATTTTCTATTATTTTTAGCCAAAGTTGTATAAATGCAAGAAACAATGCGTGATTGAAGCACTAAATAGGACTATATTTTAGACAAGCACATAAAGAAATGTGCACATAAAATAAATATGTGCGTTACTGTAGGGGTAATAAGGTCATAACACATACCTTATCCAGTTTGTCGATACCTCACTTGCACCCGTTGTAGTCCAAGGGGATTTCAGGCTATTTGTGCTCCTCTTCACTCATCGCAGTTTTGTGCTGAGCAAAAGCACATTTTCCCCCCATTTTGAAACACGACATAGCCGTTGTGTTCTTCGTAAAAGCACTAAAGTATCTGGGCACTTGCTCTCCTGATTGTTCCAACCAGGGCATTTTTCTTCTTCAACAGTTCGTCTGCCAGGGCATGAAAGGTGAAGAAATTGTCGGTTGTTACAGTGTGTCCCTCCAGCCCATTGATCATATCGCACACAACCCTCTTACCCGGCTTAACCTCCGGAGAGCAGCCAGCCGGTTTTCCTGTTTAAATTTTAATTTTCCATGCATCCAATGTGCTGACATCGCTTGTCACTCCGATTTTGATGCCATATTTGGCTGGTTTGCTGGGCATGGACTGCCTGTATCCGCAGCAGCCTCTGAACTTGACAAGTTCTTCATCTACACAGACGTCCACTCCAGCGGCCTTGAAGATGGGCCATGTGTGTGGTCATCCCACAGGCTCCAGGTGGATTCATTTGGGGATTTGTACATTCCAGCCAGAATTAGAAGCCCGATGTAAGCCTCTACATCCGTTACGTCCACGTCAATCCAGACTGGCTGGGGCTGTCTCCCCTGGAGGTTTGTTCTGTCCACAATCAATTTCACAATATTCTCAGTGAACAACAACTGGAATGTGGACCTAGATGCGGGCTGTCGCATAATGTGTCGGGCTGGGTGTCGTTACCTGGCACATAGCGCTCTGATATTGGAGGGTGACCAGTGGAGTCCATTTCTTGACTTGCATCAAATGAGGAGTCAGAATCCGACTGCAGCTGAAACCCAAAATCATCCTCCTCCATTATACTGCCATCATCAGACTTCGGCTGCCTGTCTGATGGTTCAGTGAAGTCCACTGCTTTGGGGGTTGTGTAAGATTTCTTCATCGTGTCAAGTGTGAAACAGCCGCACTGCTTCAAACGCACCTGTATAAACTCTGATTTCTCAAATATTATTAATAATTCCTGGCAGCTACATCTTTGTGTTGTTACAAGACGCAAGATGTTATTATTGTCTAAGGATGCCTGTATGGCTGTGTTTGTGCCTCTGTGAGAAATGATCATGTTTCTTTGAACCATAGAATGTGCAAAAGAATTAAGCTGTATCAAAGGTATAAGACCTCTCAATGCCCGTGAAACTTTTCTCCCTCAAACAGTAAGAA
Source organism: Micropterus dolomieu (assembly GCF_021292245.1). Lineage (NCBI taxonomy): Eukaryota > Metazoa > Chordata > Actinopteri > Centrarchiformes > Centrarchidae > Micropterus > Micropterus dolomieu. Next base: position 16,956 of record NW_025741912.1, read on the forward strand.
CAGAGTGAACAGAGCACCTTAAATATTACTGTGTGTTAAAGTAACGTTAGCTGCCGTCTAACTGTTAGCCGGCCAGCTAAAGTTATTCTACAGGCTTCACATAGCAATAAAAACAATAAAGTTGTGCATGCTCTCTTCACATCCTTCTTGTAAAATACAACAAGCACACTGCTGCATACATGTGGTAACAAAGGTGTCCTGTAGGTAGTGCTGCTGAATTGCTAAAGGTGCCTGAATGGGAGAGCTCATCCCTGATGAGGTCGTTAGGTGAAGGATCATAATGTGGGTCATTTCAGTCACTGCTAAATTATTATTCATTCATTTAAACAAAACTTAGATTGGGCAGGCTTTCACAAAAGGGCCTTTACAAAAATAAATAAATTAAGGAATTTTTTCCTTGACAAAAGGGCACTTTGGACATCAAGGGGCAAAAGGGCAGGTGCTCAAGCAAAAAACAAAAACATTAAAAGTTTAAACTTTAACATTATTTTTATCTTAAAGTCTGATGAATTAGTAGTGCAAAATAAAACTACATGCAAATCAGATTTGATTACTAAATATTACATTGTTGTCTTGACATGTTAAGTTGATTAATGCATATTAGGGTTCATGCAGAGAGACATGAATGTATACCTGCATATTTCAGTGTGCCTTGTATGTCTCGTACATAATGTGTCGGCCAATGCTGGCTACTGGTTTCCTTGAATGAGTAGACCAGTCTAAACAAAATAACAGCCAGGCTTTGTACCACTGAGATGTTTCAAATAACTTCATGTTGCCGTGGGTTGCAGGAAAAGAATTTCTTTCACACTCTGCCAGCATGTTTATCAGACCCACAATCATGATTTCCTGGTGTTTATCTGTTTTTTTCTCTGCCTCGGCAAAAATAATAAGGTTGCGGTACCCAGACAGCCACCAAAGTCATTTTGCATGTGTCCCATGAGAAAGAACCCTCATTATTTTTGTTCATCAGCCTTTAAAAATTGGAACCTAGACAATGCGACCCAGAGAGTGCTGTTTAATGTGACACTATTACAGTATCTACAGCACAAACCCGCCTTTGTGTTCACCCTTATTTTTCGACATTGTCCATCTTCGGTCTCCCTTGTTCTAGCTCTAAGCATCTTAACAATGTTTATTATCACCATTACATGGCAGAGTTGGAATAATGCTAATTATGAATCTATGTCAGACCAGACAACAGGGACTACCTCTGTGAAGGAGGTAATCGAATGATAATCATTGATTACTAATTTTAATTGATCATTTATGTCCCTCTCACTCTACAGCCCAATTTTTCATCTGACTTGAGTTAACGTGTGCCAAAAAATTAATAAATGTCTAATTTAATCGACGTTTATTTAATAATCATTATTCTAATCGTTATACTTATTTTGATCTTTCAGGGAAAAAAGTGGTTGTTCAAGGTAGCTTACAATTTTATATTTGCAGAAATACTTGGCTATGCCTTTCTTTTATTTTTAATATGGTTATATATCTGTATGGCTGTAGGCTACAGGCAACACTTGTACTGCAATACTAGGAGTAACTAGCATGTATTGTTGTACTTCTACATGGATTGCCAACTGGAGAGAATGTATTTTTGCCTTGGACATACAGCTTTAGCCTCTTCAATCTTAGAGCACTATATCATATATCATGTAGCCATTAAGTGCGTATCTAAGTTCCCATTTACAACATTCTCATTTTAAAACAAGTCAACTGAAAACATCAAAAAAGGAGGCAGCTTTTTAAACCAAGTCATTAGTTTAGCTACCAGCTACAGTTGATAAAGGCTCTTGCCTCGCTGCCTCACTAACGTAATAGACAGGTGCCTCAGAGGGCATAACTTTAGAGTGAAGGCATCTCTATGAACATTGGTTTCAAACAGCCTTCTAGGGCAGCACTTACGGCAACGACCGTCTTGTGTCTCTTCTGGCTGTCACTAGCCTTAGCATCAGCTAGCTAACTGTCAAAGTCTCACAGCGACAGATGCCATTTCAGCCATCAAAATTAGACAAAGTATCTTGACATAAAGTATCCATGGTTTAAAAAATTACAGAAACATTTTGATTTGTAAATATGGCAACATTATCATTGTGCATTATGTGCCAGGTGAGAATAGACAGGGCTAAAGTGAGCAGTCAATTAATGCCTCTTCGCATCTGCCTGTTTTGACAATTTTACTCTTCTCAAACTCTGTTTTTTGCTTCCATATAATGTATCTGCAGTCAAACTTCAATTAGAACAACAAAGTGATGCTCAACCCAAAATTATAAACATTCAGAGGCTGAAGTTCATTTGTGGCTAATTACTCAACAAGCAAAGAGCTTTGTGATCTAAAGATGTAGGAAAACCTCTGAAAGCATCATCTCACTCATAACATCACAGTGTTATGACTATTGCCTGAGGACTGCAGCTTGTATAAAATATGTCACGTATTCTGTGTGACAGACTGTTCCTTTGGAGAGTGAAGAAGGACATTCATTTGGAGAAGAAGCTGACCATAAAGTCATACAACCACTTACCACTGCGAGAAAAGACATGCTCATTCTAATTGTCTCTTTCTATAGGAGCACTCCATTCATGCACTGCGTTTGAAGTGGGTTTTGATGTCAGCTTCATCCATTATGGATCAGGTGACATTCTTCAGATGGCAGCCCCCACACACCTCTTAAGAGATAGGCATAGAAACAGGCACATGGAAATAGATGCCGGTGTGCTCTTTCCTGTCATTATCTCTGCTCTTTCTCTTTTTCCATTTTTCCCCCAAGAGAAGGTGCTGGAGTCAGACAGGAGTAAAAAGAGTACACAGGACATACAGTATCAGACGGCAAGTCAAAATAGTTTATTATAGAACATGGTTCATAGTTGAGGCACTACCTCACATTTAGTATAGGCACTGAACTACTGCACTGGAGTCACAGTCACGACTCAGTTTGATAACCAAAGCCTGCCAGCCATGTTGATGCTGGCTACATGTACAATATGTCATCACCCTGACTGACCTCTGGCCAAATCAAGACTTCAATATATTACATAAATGCTAAATTAAGTGATCTGATGTGGATCTACTTGCACCAAAGCATGTCATCTGAATAAATGTTGACAAGTTTTATGCTCTTTGTTTGGGGCGTAAACAAGGCATTATTATTCTTATTAATGAGATGGAAAATGAAACCCTACGTAAACTCTCATTATCAAGTTATTAACCAAAGTGAGCTGTTAAGAGGAATGACTGAATCCTGCTCTTAATGAAACTGTAACCCAACACTGAAAACCCGTTTACTGTATCGTTGGTGTACCAATGTGCCTGGCAGGCTTTGGTTAAGGAAGGCAGCCTTTCCATGTGTACATTACATCATCCTACCACGCTTAAACGTAGTCAGTCTTGCCTTGCCCTGAACTCTTTAATACTTCCTAATACACATTTTGTTCTCTTTTGTATGTCTCATCCCAACCAAAAGTTGAAGAATACACTGCAGTGTCACATTAATCTATTTCAACAACAACCACAATAAATATTATTCTGTTTACTATTGTTATTATAATAAGAATTATAATAACAAAAGTAATGCCGGCATATCCCCTCTTGTTTCACTCTGTCTGTGTGAGTGGATAATGAAAAAGAAACATTCCTCCTCCCTAGGCAATAGCCTAATCTTGCTTTGAGGGATTATCAAGTAGCAGAAATTATGTTACAATAACTTTGTACATCTGTGGCGCAGAATAAGCAACTCACCTTGCACAATCAACACTGACCAGCTGGGGTCAGATCTGACTGATGGAAAAAAAAAATGTATTTGAAACTCGTGCCATAGTTTCTATTTCCCCTTGGTTTCGGCTTGTATGTGATCATATATCTCTTAGGCCCACCTACAGTATGACCCCAGTCAAAATAAGAAAATTTCATAAATGTGTGTTGATTAAAGCAATGGTTGGATATTTTAGGACATTTGATCATTTACTTTCTTTCAGAGAGTCAGATAACAATAATAGGTGACTAGACACTTAGTATAAAGACTGGAAGCAGGGGGAAACTTCTGGCCTGGCCCTCTCAAAAATCCGTTTACCAACATCTCTAATTTGACCAAATTAACACCTTGCATCTCCTTTGTTTAATCTGTACAGGACCAGAAATGCAAACAAGAGTTTATGGTTTTATTTGGTATCAATCTCCTCATATAAATCTCAAAAAGAAAGAATAAACATTTTTCCCCTAACGTCAATCTATTCAGTTAAAGGATAATCATATTGTTTGACAGGAAATATAAATTTCTATAATTATGTAAAATGAGATGATTAGAAATGGTCTCTCCAGGCCCTATTATCTTACAACACCCTGTTTCAGAGGTAGTGATAAGATATTTGTGTAATGGTATGATATGATACAATTTTATCATTGTATAAAATATGTATTTAAATTAAAATTTATTGCATGTGTTCAGCACATAGTTTTAAGTATGTGGTCAAACAATTCGAATTTTTACAATATTTTTGTATAGCTTGGTACTACTGCCATAAAGCTGGTGGACTGGGGGAGTCAGATTTTATAGAGTGGTCAAAATTGGTCCAGCAGAGGCAGAAATCTGGACTTTTAGTCCCTAAAATGGTGCTGATCTCAAAAATGCTAGATCCTACAATTCCCCAAATGCAACTTAATAGTGTCTTTCAATAGACCCTCTCTGCCTGGTACATTCCATCATCTTCCTGTTTGTAACACACAAGTGCCATCCTAAGCCACAGAGTACATTGTCACCAACTTAGTAGTACTGCTCATGAGAAGTAATTGATCCTCATGTGTAAAATTGGTGGAGTGCCCCTTTAAATGTTTAGAAATATGTGTTCTGACACTATTTCTGTAAAGCAAGAATGCCAGTCTGACTGAAAAATAATTTTATTTGTCTTAGTGAACATGATCTGATTGTAACAAACAATATAATATGTAAAACTTTTTAAAAAAAAAGTATATTTATGTTGTATGTATTTGTTACCTATAGTTGTTTTATAGTGTTTGAATAAATATGTTCTCAGTACTGTCTTTGTTATTATCACTTGAGGCTGAAGTCAGCGCTGTATGGGCATGATTTACTGTAAGTGCATAGATTGAAGTGGTAGAAATTTCTGTGTGTGGGTGAGTCTAATTGACTGAAAAGGGTTACGCACCTGTTTCTACAGCTAAATGTTTACACACATGATAGGGATAAAAATACAAAGTGTAAAGCTTTGGAAAATGCCTTACACCTCCTCACACACGCTATTCTGAGTAAGTTGAGTCCTCCATTCCTTATGTTTAGTGTTCTTCCTTTCTTATTATCTTTAGTACATTTCATTAAGTTCAGTATATTTCCCAAATCACATTAGCACATACAGAGTACATGGCAATACTGATCCACTGAGACCACAAAGCAGTTTACCAGGTTTCTACCATTGTCACTGTAGGGAAACAGCACAGTACAGTAAGAGAGATTAGAAGAGAAGAGGGATTCTGGGTTTGTGTTTCCCAAAATGTCTGTACAAACTAGTTTCACCTTCTCACTCAATTTCAAATGATAGATGGCATTCTTTGTTCCCAAGCTGATGGGTTTTGAGATAGTGATTATTTGAAGAATCTTGGATCGATCACAGAATAAAAAAATAATTCTGTGTTGAAAAAAATTTCGTTGTTGTTGTTTTTTTAAATTTTGCCTGAAAACTCAGAAGGTTATAAACCACTAAACAGATTGAAATACAAATAAAATATGCCAGTGTGTTTGTTCCGAATATATCTGCTGTCCTTTTTGTCATACTAAATACAACCATTTATAGACATTTCTACTTAAGAACCATATATTACATACCGTAAAACTTTGATTAATAGCCCAGGCCACAGAATTGTGGCATAAGTTAGCAGACAGAGAGCGATGGACTTCGACGACAGGATTCATAACTTGGATTAATTTTTATGAAAGGTTTTGATTGTTTTGATCGGTGGACCCTTACAGACTAAAGGAATATAAATAATCGAGGGACGGACACATTCGGACTGAACGAGCACTTCAGTAGTCTGCAATTCTTTGTTTGTTTTTTTTTCATCTCTGGTACCTTGTAGGTTACACCAATAAATCTATAAGAATTAGAGTTTGGGGCTTGTTGTTTCTGTTAAATGAATTGAACGATTGAATTGTGGAGAATCTAACCGATCTCAGCTAAAGCAGGCGACCTAGCGGGGTTTAAGAGGTTTTATACAGCCAAAGAAAAAAACAGATCAGGTGTTTAATCGATGCCTGCTTTTATTTATCAAAATGTGTTCCCACACCAGACCAGTAAATGGGGTAGGCAGCTATTTGGGACTCGGCTATTAACTGAAGTTTTACAGTATATCCTCTTTCTCAGTATTAAATAAACTCTTATGTATCTCATCTGACCAACATGGTGAAAAAAAACAGAGTATGTATATACTTCTATTAAAAAAATAATTGCTGCTAAGCTTTACAAGAACATATAACTAGTAACAAACACTTTGGGGAACCCAGCTCAGATCTGGATAACACCACGACACATCTGTCACCTCACAACCCAACTCCACAACACAAACAACTGGACAAAATAATGAACAAACATGAACAATAAACATAAAAATATACTATTATATCTAATCCTGATATATAATCAATGGGGTTTGTTTTTTTCAAATACAGGAACAAATAGAAAACAAAAAACAACAAGACCACATTGGTATGCTAATGTAGGGAAACACATTTATGCTACCTGCGGGGTTTGACACTGTTCCCTGTCGCCCAGGAAACTGTGTTAAAGTTAGCCCGCACAAAATAATAAATAAAGAAATGAATAAAGTACAGAGGCTTTTCATTGTCAAAATTAAGACAGTTCTGCATTGGATTCAGAAAACAGAAAAAAACTGTAATTTCAGTTTATTCATCCCCCATCTTTGCACTGTGCTGAATGCATCCTATTTTGTCAGAACCTGAGTCTGTGGGCCTTATTTTAGTGAGTCAAGGCACAGAACACGCCATGCACAAAAACAGGGCCCTGAATGTGTCTTGGACAATATGGTACATACTGTATATACACGTTTCAGAGGTAATGATACACAAGGCAACTTTTTGGGGCAATGCAAGTCTGTTCACTGAAGATAATAAAAACGTGCCTGAAAATGAGTCTTGTACTTGTGCATTTGCTGCCAGTCAACATTGCTCTATAGTGTAGGGTATTAAAAAATTGTGTAATCATTTTAGGGCGCTTATTGCTTATAAAAGTGCCCTGCCTCAGGTTCTGCAGATTTTTCATTACTCAGTTTGAAAATATTTACTTAGAAACTCATGCTAATGAAAACCACATTAATACTCTTGTCATGGGACAGTCCAGAATACATTTGGCTTTACATCCACATTTCGAAAAGCTTGTGCATCATCCACTTATGGCCTGTTTAAAAAGTAGCATGTAATTAGCTGCTACCTGTACTGAAGCATCCTGCTCTTTTTGTTCTGCATTTCTCAACCTGCTGTCAGACGCAGCAGAGGGATTTCACTCCAGTGAGTACTTCACAACAGGAGCCTAAAAAACTGATTTATGAGACGTCTTTCTTATCAAAATAGAAATGATAGATTTATGAATGACACTGACAGGGTTAGAGAGACAGTGAGAGAGAAACGTTACAAAATAACAAACCAGACAACCAAAAGAGAGAGCTAGCTCGCGTCTGCTGTGTAAATAGGCAACTATTTGCTAGCACATTTGCAATAACGTTATTAGGTGATAATATGTGCTTTCAGCTTGTTGTTGAGACAGGTGGACAAAAAAGCAATGCAGCTTTAAACCTGCACTAATATTTTATTTTATATATCAATATATATAACAATAGGTCAAATTACTATGCAAAATGTAACAGGGTTCGGTTGTAGTGTCACACCTGACTCAACTCTGCAGTTCCCTAAGCTCTGTACAGCATTTTATCATCTTTCAGATCATTGTTTTGACTTTTATGACCTGCATCTTTACTATTTTACTTTCAAGTACCTGTCCAACACCATACAGCAGACAGACACAGTAAGCTGGTGAATATAGTGGAGAATTTTCGTAGCTAATAAGCCAGATATTTTCATCAGGAGCTAGTAGAGACCACAAAGTGGCCAGAAAACAACTCCAAAAGAATGCTAAAGTTGCTCCTGTAGTGGAGCAGCAGTGTTGTGTTTGCAGCTGCTGCCCTCAAGTGGCAAAAAAAATCTGCTTTAAGATCCAGTGGGGTAAGGTCAGCCTTGTTGCCAATTAACCCCAAATAGTCAACTGGAAGAGAGGTATCTGTAAAAAAACAAAAACTAAATGGCAACACATGGCCAATTATTACTTCTTATTATAACCTTTTTACTTTTTAGGTGTATGTGCTGCATGAGCAAGTTACATGCAAACCTCACATTGCCAAACCGTATCCACTAATAGAAATACATCTACGACAAAAATACACACGCTCTCTCACACACACACACTCTCACAAACTGCAGTTGATTCAAGTAGGCTAATCAGTGTTGGATGGAGTAGAGGGCCACGGTCCCCAACCAGCAAAGCTGTTTACTGTCAAAATGATCTCTGTATTCTCTCCAAGCTTTTGTGATTGTTGCCATATAGAACTGTGTGAGTGAGCGAATGAGACTGAGACTGCACTCTTGCAGGCATGCACTCCGCTTGCAGGTCTGAACTTGGCTCTGCATACAAGCAGGAGTGTCTGTGTTTGTGTGTGCATGCGTACATTTTATGTGATGAGTGTATGGCTTTTACCTAACACACTCAATTAGGTGCACACAATGCAGCACCAGAAATAACCAACTGACAACTGGCATCTCATCTGAGCTCATGGAGTTTCAGTGCTCTCCCACAGCAATAGATGTCTAGCTCTGTTAACAAGGTCTGCCAGGGTGCAGACCAGAAAAATATATGAAATGGGGCAAGGCAGTGCAAAGGATGTGAGTGTGTGTGTGTGTGTGTGTTTGTGCGCGCACGTGTGTCTTTGTGTGAGACACAATATTTTGGGGCTAGAGATAGCGCTTTCTTCCTGTGCAGTACTTAACAGTGTCACTAACAGTATTTTCTCTATCTCCTCTCTGTATGTATGAATTTGAATATGAGTCTCTCAAAGAGAGTTCCCTGTATTGGAAGATAGTGGTTAAAATCGTTAGCATTCTACTCCCCATGTACCTTCAATAATTATTCAGTTATTTCAAATAATTTGGATGTAGCAGATGATTGTCATCTTTAAGTAATGTAACCGTGCAATAAAAGTACAGGTTTGTATCCCAACCTTTTGTCTAATACAGTGGTAAAAGAGACCCTTACTCAGAATTATCCAATCATATCTGACAAACCAATTTAATTAATTTTCAAGTTTCTTTACTACTGTGTGTCTCACGAAATTCTTCATTTTGTAGCACGCCTTACCTTTAATCACCTAGTCGTCAAATAAACTCTGGTGAATTAAAAGAAACTTGAAATTGTATTATTGTAATGACTGTTTATAACTGCTTTCCCTGGAGAAATATTGTCAAATTTTTGGAACAACAAAAACAGCAATCTCAGAAAGGAGACAGAAAGGTTTGCATTGTGCATTTGAAAGTTATTTTCAGGCTGTCAAACTGACGTGAAAGCTAAAGCAGAAGCTAAAGACTACCAATCACAGAGTAAAAGTCAACCACCACATCACCTGACGATTGAGACAAAGGACAACGATATTAAGGATAACTCTGTTCCTGTACAGCTCGGTAGGTCTCTATTCACTAATACAATCATCAAAAAGCAAAAACAGCAGGGATTTATAACGTTACATTCAGTAGGAAGTTAGCTTGCGTTAGCTAACTAACATTACATTTGGAACAATCCACAGCCTACATTTTTCTGGATTTGTTTCAGGTTTTGGAAAAATCATACTTCTCCTTTCAACCTCTCCTGGTAGTGATTATAATTATTACAAGTGCCCCAGGAACAGTGTTCCGACCATATCTTGGAAAAAGAAGGCAAAAAAAAAGCTAGACAATGACACCTTTTGCATACGAATCAATGAAGCACTGTCATGAAAGCATCAGACCTCAGTTAGAGCCAGTCCTATACTGTGCCTGTACTTGTTTGGAACATCCTCAACATGCACACCAGTAGTGGAAAAGTGGACTATGCTGCAGGATTGAATTAGCGGTTTATATGGAAATCTTATATTGTTTTCTTTGCAAGCCAACTACAGCTCCATTCCTTTCTTTAAAGGAGACCTATTATACTGCTTTTCTGCCAGTCCTATATTGTAGTTCTGTGACTCCTGTTTGGCAGCTTTGCATGATTCAAAGTTCAAGAAAATATTTTTTTTTTCTTATACTGATTCTTAATGTAGGGCTTCATTTCAGCCTCTGTCTGAAACAAGCTGTAGATGCTCCTGTCTCTTTAAGGCCCCCCTCTCAAAGCCCACTGTCTTCTGATTGGCCAAGACCTGAACCAGGCTGTTGTTGTTGCTGGGCGGAACAGGCCCTGCCCTTAGTATGGGAGCACATGACCATACGGAACACTGGCTGTTTCTCAATCTGCTTTCTTGTCTGTACTTCTACTACTCTGTTCTTGAAACGTGAAACGTCATCAGTCACAGCCAAAGTACTGTTCCAATTCAAAAGTCCGCATCAAGCCAAGTACAGTCAAATACCCGGATGTGTTCTTGCGCCGCCCGTTTTACTGAGCCTGCATTGGTGGTGACTTGTGTGGACTTATATATATATATATATATCTTATAGCCAGATATCCCAGGATGCATTTCGCTGCCAAAAAGCGGAAATGTCGGACGAGAAAACTCAGAACTGTAACTTATAATACTGCTGTTCTTGTGTCACATATAGTAGTTTTAAGAGTTTTTAATGCGGGAATATAGTTGTTTAATCTACACATATGTGGTTGATTTCTCAAGACAGAGCATTTAAAAAATTGCTAGGACGTTATCGGAGATGTGAGGTCCCACCCGTTAACGGATCCGGCCGTCATCAAGTCCGCTGCTGTTCCAATTGCTGAATGACTGACTGCGTGCTCCCGCTCCTGGAAGTTTGTACTCCCAAGCCGAATTTGCCAAGTCCAAGCTTTAAAGTACAGAAGTCCGAACTTGGCGAACTCGGTATTGAGAAACAGCCACTGACTCCGTCTGGCAGAAAAGCATAATAGGTCTCCTGTAAAGCATTTTAGCCTTTTTTTGATTGGACAGTGGATAGAGTCTGGAAATGAGGGAAAGGGATTAAGGGCCTCAGGCCAGATTCAAACCTTCAGTAAGAACTTAGTCTTAAACATGGGGCACCCTCTCTACAAACTAAGCTAACCACCACCCAGTACAGCTCCATTCCTGAGCAAAGTACAGCAGCAAGTTACAAACCTTTGAGCCTACAGGTATTTACTATTGTATACTCAAAATACAGATTTTTGGTTAAGAATTCCTTTAAATAGACAACTCTTATCATCTATGTAAATAGACAGCAACTATGATAACGATACCCAACACTTCAAAGGGGTTAGACCAAAACAGGAAAATCCCTTTTGCTACTCTACCAAAAATTATATTCCTGGGAAAAGTGAATCAATGTTACCATAATCTGCAATCCATACATATGGTATGATTTCATCCTATTTCAAAAATGATCATCCTTGCTAAAACCTAACAAAGTTGCTTCAAAATGTTGCCCATGTATCATCACCTTCAGATGCTCTTCCCATTTTATTCATCTTCTGGCTGGTATTAGGTTAAGGAAAAGAAAACAATGTACTGCTATTAATCATAAAATGCAGGGGGAATATAATATGTCAGGAAGCTGACAGTCAAATTATGTTTTATCAGTCTGGATGCTTCAGTGCGGCAGGAATGAGTAAATCTGCATTCAGTCCACAAGCAACTACAACCCTGTACTATAGAACAAAGGAGTGATTGAGCTTGGTGATTCATCTGTGTTGCTAATGTTGTAGCAAAGGTGGATGGATACGTAGCAAAGCCAGGTGCTGACAAGTTCAACCACAGTCATCTTTTCTGTAACTACAAATAAAGGAAACACAGTGACTGTGGTCAACATCTGCCAACATTTCACTGGTCGTTAAAAATGGATGGGCTTCTGACTAGCAGTTGCTTGAGTTGCTTGCAGTGTGAGCGCATGTTAAGGGCCACTGTTGTTGACACTGTGATAGCAGTTGCTAGCAGTGCTAACTTTCATACATGTACAACACTACAACAAAAAGAGAAGAACCAAAACAGACATTCACATTCCCAGAATGTCACTGTCTCAACTAAGTGTTGTTTCTAAGGTCATAGAAAAGTGTAGAGCTTGCTGTCGCAGCAGCAGGGGAGAGCAAAGCTGCTGCAGAGAACAGATATGGCCCTATGTTCCTTTAATATCCATAAAAGTACCCTGCTTTTATTCTGAAAAATACTCAACAGTTCAAAGGCGCGTTGTTTCTTCAGACACTATGTGCGTGTCTGTTTTTTGCTCTTTTTTTGTCCTACTCCTCCCCAGTGTAGAAAAGCTGTCAGATTTCTGTCCTTGCCAGTCACAGCAGTCGGCTTGAATGTCCTCTCAAATTCGTCCAGCTCTGTCACAAATTGTTTCTGCAGCCCCCATTTGAAAATGCTTGTTGAATGTGAAAAAGAGTTTTTTACATCCCAGTGTTCAAGAGGAATCCATCAGTTGGACATGAAGGTAGAAAAGTATCTAAGTGCGATCTGTGGATCCAATTCATGTGTTTTCGTCTGTCTATACACATACATGAATAAAATATCAACCCTGGGTTGCATTTATTCCTCTGTGTGTGTTAGTGTGTCTGCATGTGTCACACAGTTTCTGGTAAGCAGAGAGCTTCCACAGCATTACTGGGTCCCTGGGCAACTCCGCCAATGACAAAGAGCATGCTGGCTGTCTGCAGGAGAGCAGAGGAGCAGCGTGCAGTGGGCATGGGTGCCACATACTCCCAGCGCTGCTTCACCGGGTTGTAGCTCTCCACCGTGCCCAACGGCGATGGTTCATTACCTGCAAAATGGAAAGAAAAATTTTAGGATGACAGCCATTATGTGTCAAATTCAGCATTAGCGAAGTATTTCATTTAGTTGGAAAAACAATTTTAAACATACAATTTTTTTCTTTTTCTGAAGTAGACTATAGAAGCCATTAATATCTGAATCTTATGAGATTATGGAATACATAATGTTGACATTTAAATATTGTTTTATTTAAAGCAGGCAAATATTATACTTGTTTTATTTTACTTTGAAACCAATCAAGCTCAATTGTTTATGCTTGCATCTTGAACATTAGTGTCTACACTTGACAGAGCCAATTTGAGAAATCAGATATTTTTCATAATTTTTTTACATATGAATCGAGCTTATGAAATCTGAGCTATTTGAATATCGCTCCTGATTATTGGGTATTTTAATTTTGTATCTGATTTTGTAACTTGACATTAACAAACATGAATTTAATTAAATTCAGTGATATGAATTCCATGATTTTCAAACAATAACACAGTAACAGTGACTAGGTATTCAGATGCTCGGGCAGGAGTGACACGCATTGAGCATTAAGTAGTGGAATAAACTTAGGTAATGAACACATACACATGTCCATCCATCATCAACCGCTTATCCTGCGTACAGGGTCGCAGGGGGCTGGAGCCAATCCCAGCTGACTTCGGGCGCAAGGCGGGGTACACCCTGGACAGGTCGCCAGTCCATCGCAGGGCCACACATAGACAAACAACCAGTCACACTCACACCTAAGGACAATTTGGGGTCAACAATCAACCTAGGCTGCATGTCTTTGTACGGTGGGAGGAAGCCGGAGCACCCAGAGAGAACCCATGCAGACACGGGGAGAACATGCACACTGCACACAGAATGGCCAGGGCAACCGGGTTTGAAACCGCGACGTTCTTGCTGTGAGGCCACAGCGCTATCCGCCACACCCATATACACATGTAAGGACACGAAATGATGGCCAACAGTTTGGTTGGAGATTTGGGCAAGCCCCCCAGGCTTTTGGTGCATTCATGTGCTCCTCGAATTGTCCCATTTCCTGAGTTGGGAAGTTGTTCTTCCAACTTCGGTAAGTCGGAATGTGGAAATAACATAGATGCTACAATAAAAATGTGTTGGATTAGAATTATCATTGTCATCCAACTATGCTGAAACAGTTTACCTGAAACCACTAAAATATTGCTTGTACTGCAAATACTGCTAATAAATAACTTTCCTAATTAATCTACTTCAGTCTACATGGACAGCAAACTAACCGCTATAACCTAATACCATATTGCAAATATGTACAAGCAATACGTGATTTCGCACCATTAAACGTTTCTAACCATCAACCGAGCTGTCAGCCATGTTCACGTGAATTTTCCCAGATAGGAAATCATTTTTCGATTATTACGACACCACATGATACACAACCTGAAGCCAATTTTGGCCAAACTGTGTAATTACAACTTAACGCTTACTGGCCCAAAACGAACACACATTATTTGCTCTTATTAAAGTCTAACTTTTTTGGCATCATGCACCTAAGCATTGCGAATATACAGCTTTTATAGGAATTGATGGCTTAATGTAAAAGTTGTAGGCTGAATTACTGTTGTTTTACATAATTTTTTTACATAATAATTAGATTTATTTGCAAATGTTGTAGGATATTAATTTCCTGTATGTTGCTGGATTTAGTATGTTCTCCAGGAAGGCTGACACTAAGAGGTTTGCAAAAAACTTAGAATCAGTCAAAACTAGAAAGCTGGAGAGCTTTTTAAGAATTTTGCCTTAATTTATCTATGACATGTTAAAGGACCGGTGTGTAAGATTTAGGGGGATATTTGCAGAAATACTGTCAGAAATGGAATATAATATTCATAAGTAGCATAATAATAAAATAAAAAGGACTGTTGTGTTTTTATTACCTTGGAATGAGCCCTTTATATCTACATGCTTGGAACTGGATTGTGAGGGGAAGAATTATCAGTTGGTTGCAATCTGAAACGTCACTTGATTCTTCTCCTTTCTAAGGTATCCTGGTCTCTGTTTTTCTTTCCCTCCCCCCTCTTTCCCTCTCTCTCACCTCAGGTGCAATGCTCACTGTCGTTATACATCAGCCAACACTAAGTTGTTGCCATTTCCATGGAGACCCACATCACAGCGAGACCCCAAATGATATAGACAGGTGAGCGAGTCAGAGTGTGTGTGTGTGCGCACGTCTGTCTGTCTAAGGAGGGCTATTATCATCATTTTGTTGGAAGAACAAAGTGACAGTGCAGAGTCGGCCTTTTCAAAGCCGCTCAGGCATC
Source organism: Micropterus dolomieu (assembly GCF_021292245.1). NCBI lineage: Eukaryota > Metazoa > Chordata > Actinopteri > Centrarchiformes > Centrarchidae > Micropterus > Micropterus dolomieu. Next base: position 32,277 of record NW_025741912.1, read on the forward strand.
GGCTCCTTTATAGGACACAAGTACGTATCCACACCTGTGACTGCACACATGCACATACGCATGTAGCACAGAAACATACTCTATGCTGCTCTTTATGCTCAAAGGCTTCCTGTTGTCGCTTTGATTCATGGCCCATAGACGTCACGTCAGTTCACCAGCCACTCATCCAGCAGCCCCTCTCCTCCTCCATTCTGCTCCCACTCTTCTTTTGACCTCCCTTCCTCTCCTCTTTATGTCCATCCTTTGCTCTTATCTCATTTGCCTTTCTCCATTAAGTTAATTATTCACTCTTTTTTGTCCTTAAAATAATCATCTTTCTTATTCTCTCTTCACTTATTTTCTTCCTCTTATAATTTCGAATCCTTTCTTAGAAACACTTTTCTTCAGTTTTATCACTCTTAACCCCTACTCATCTGTCATCCTCCTCCTTTGTTCTATTCTACTATGCTTCCTCCTGTCCTCCCTGCTAAACATCCTCCTTTCAACACTCCTGCTCTCATTTCATGTTCACTTTCACTCCTTGATGCCTCTCGTCTCAAATTGTATTCCTGTCTTCTGCTTCTGTCACCCCTCCAACTCAGAACCTCTGTTGCATTGTTCTTCGTCTCTCCTGTTCTCTCTTCTAGAAAGAGCTCTATGCACACAGTCACACACAATACATACAGCACAGTGATTTAACCTTTTTCTTTGATTTATAGTTGGTCCACAACTCACAAACACATCAAAATCCTCCATGTGATTCCAGTAGAATCACTATCGTGCTATACACCAGAGGTGGAAAGAGTACTAAAATAAACGTACGATTACTTTGATGAACTTTTACTTAAGTAAAAAGTAAGTTAAGTAAACTTACTGGTATAAAAATATACTCAAGTAGAAGTAAAAGTAGCTCATTTAACATTTACTCATAGTACATGCTACTTTTTAACCTCCTTAAAGAACTTATTTATACTGATTTTATATCTTATTTATACTTATTTAATTAAATCGCAGTCTTTTGCAATTGGATAAGGGCACAAATTGCGCTTTCGGTTTTAGTTTGTTTGACTTTGCCAAAGAAGTGGCACAGAACAATGTTAGAGATCTTTTATGTTATTGCATAGTTTTGAGAATGATTTTCCCATGAAAATGGGCATATGATATGAAGTCATATCCCTAACAGGTAGTCATTTTAATAGCCCATCATAGGCGTTAGCATGATTAATTTATAGTTATAATAATTAACTAGTTACCAGCAGGTTGCTAGTGCTAAACAACATCAGTAATGTCATGCCCCGATGTCTTTTTGGCTAATTTGAGCAAAACCTCTTAACAAACTATGAAAACTTCTTTTCAACCACCTGTGGTAGGGCTACCTGCAGCCTGGAACTACAGGGAAGCCAGGGGAGACATGACATTCAATTTTTGCCATTAATTTTTATTTTTCCGCATCATCATGGATAATGTGTAATATCAGGAGTGTCGGGCTTCATCGGGCTTCAACGCTCCTGATTTTCCACATGATCCATGTGCTACTGCAGCTGCAACTCTCCACAGCAAGAGTCACTGTCAGTCCTGTCTTTGAGGCATGCGCAAACATGCATACTTCGCTACATTTTAAGTTAACAAATGTAATTTAAAATGTAGCCAAATGTAGTAAGTACAATACTTAAAACAAAACATACTATATACTAAAATCTTGGCAAAAAACTTTTAAATCTCAGGCAATGATGACTAGTGTGTTTTACTCACTATCCCTGACCTTTTACTTATTTTACTTCCTCAATTTCCCAGGATGCACTTCACAGACTTACTCTGAGAATCTTAGTAATAAAGGTATTAATACTAAAACTAACCAGTATGTAGTTTGTTCACACGAGAAAACAGAAAACATTTGTAGCATTAGCATATATTAAAATAATTGATTTCCAGGAAATAGAGGACCTGCTTACAGCTAGAAAAAAAATATTTGTAAGGTGGTGAAACACATTTACATTACATTTTTGGAAGACATTTTGCTGTCCCTTTGTTAAAGGGGCAATCCACCTATTTTTCACATGGAGTTCAGTTTACTCATCATGAGATATCCTACACAGTCTGTTACAACAGTTGTGATTCTGCAAGGGATAAGTATAATAAGGTAATGGATAGATGGATGTATACCATTAGTATTCAGCTTTGAAGCTTCAAAGGCACCTGGTGAGGTATCCTCATTTCATCCCTTTTGAAATAATGCTACTCACCTATTGTCACATGTTACAGACCCATTAGAGACCTGCATGTATTAGTGAAAAGATAAAGCTGACTTTACAATTGTTGAAACCTAGAACACAGCCCACACATAACATTCCACTGTTATAGACAGATTTTTTAAATACTTTTTTGTCACACATTGGGCAACATGTACATAACGCTAGCCAACCCCTGAAATACTAAAATACTGACATCTGATGAACTGGAATAATTCTCACCCCACACTATTTTATCCTTTTTTTGGTCACTGAACATAGATGAAAAATTAGAGTTTATTTTATTTCATTCTTATTGGAACATAAACCAAATTTTCATAGAAATTGTGATGATAACACCCCCCCACAACCACAGTTGTTTTAAAAATACAAAGTCCAGGAAATTTCATGCAATTTATGAGGCCTGAGTCATTTTGCATCTGTTGCAGTCTGTATCTTTTGCATTTGCAGTTTGAAAATCACTACTATTTCCATCTCTAGTTTTCAGTGTCACCGTTTCTGAAGCTCACAAGTGTTTTTTCTGTTCACCCCTCTGTGAACTCCTGTAGATTCTGTTTTCAGACAGCAAAACAATAACACTGGTCAAATAGAAGCCACAACAAACCTGCTACGGAGTTTGTGATGATAATTTATCTGTGCTGTAAATAGTCATTACGTTCCCCTTTTTCAGCACTTTGCATATTTTAGCAGGTAATACACATCACTCATCCTTGACCTTCTTGCTTGCTTCCTCCAGGTTCCTTGTAACTAATAATAAGTTTTCACTGGTCTAAATGCTGCTCAAAACAGTCATCATGATTTACCAAATGATGTGAGGTAGCTGTGCACCTGCTACCAGCACTCCTGTGGTCTCCGGTTATAGACAAAATGACAAACAACACTGCTGAGTGTAAGTCTGGATCTCCTCAACACCATCATCCCATGCCAATTAATTTGAACTAACAAGCCTAGGCCCCTAGTGTATCTGAATGAGGAGAGAGTCATAACTGCACTTTCACTGGGGGGGATTGCTTGAAGTTTGATGACTTTGCTCAAAAATAAGGCTTAAAATGCGTTTTTCCTCACCGGTTATTTAAAATGCGCATGCGTCACTACTACCATTCTTGTGTAGCAGACCCTTACATCAGTGGAACCACACGATTGGCTGAAATATGTTTCCCGCCTCGTCTGTTAAAAGAAGATGATTGGCTTTCTAGCGGGCAGGGCGGGATAACCGCCATCTTTGGTCTTACAGGCTTTCCCTAAAGAGTTGTATTGGGGATTCTTGAAGTGGCATGTCCCATCTATAAAACGTCTTACTTCACAGAGCGGGGTTTCTGAGATTTAGTACAATAATTCAATTTAGCTGGTATCATGTCTGTACTTTTGTTTACGCTTCCACCATTGTGTACATCTGTTAAAAATTCCCAACTTTAAAAAACAAAAAGAAGAAAATACAACTGCTGGCTCTGGTGTCTCTTCCACTGTAAAACAGATGGCGGTGTATGTGTATGTGAGACACACTCACGCTCTCTCTCTCCTTATGCATCAACACTGAAATAACAATAATCGATTTTATAGCATTATTAGATATTATTCTTAGCAGCAGTTGTATATGTTGCATTGCATTTAAAAATAAGACATTTTAAAGCTGTAACTGCAATACCACAATACAGTGAAACCGTGATATTTTTGCTTAAGGTTATCATACCATCAAAATCTCATACCGGCCCATGCCTGCTGGTGACTGGCTTGCTGTTTGTTGGCTTTGACCGCCAATGAATAATTCAGATAATCAACATTATTGTACTCAAGTTAAGTTAAGAGAAAGGGGTTTCTGTCTGAAACAATAAGGCGCAAAACCTGAAGCAGATGATTGACTGGCAGTAGGTCTTAGTGACACGGGGGTACTCTGAGCCTCCTCTGACCTCTCAGACCTAAGAGCTAGTTTTAGTTCTGAAATGCTTTATGAATTACTCTTAGACCAAAAATAGTCTTAAGTTAGCACTTGTACACTAATGCTGCCAGTTAGAGCTACTTTGAGCCTAACAATGTTTTGTGAATACACTGAACCCTGAACCACAATGGTTTAATTGAACATTTAAATATCAGTTTTGTTTCTGGCTTTTTGTTTAGGCTTCCTTTTATAATATCATCCAATGTAATAGGCCTAAATGTTTCATGAGGGAAGAGTTGAAGAAAACAAAGTATGAATGTATGACATTTATAAAGAATGTACATTGTGTATTCACATGTTTACATATGTTTATGTGACCAGCTATGTGTGTGTTTGACATAAAGTATACTGTGTGTGAGTGGTGTATTTGGTGTGTGTGTGTGTGTGTGTGTGTGTGCGCGTGTGTGTGTGTGTGTGAAAATGTCTGACAAATAGTCTGATAATGTAATGATATGGCTGAGCAAATAATTGCATTTTAAGACGGTCTTCTCTGACGAGTTGCATGTAATTACAATTTACATGCAGATATCAACTTGTCAGGCATTAATATGAACTAAAGACTGGGTGGTGGTGGGGGGGGGTGCAAAAATAAAGAGACAATGAAGAAGAGATGTACTGATACAGGGTGCATGGGTGAAGGTGGTGAAGACTGTCACATTGGTGTCATTAGAACAGACACATACACAGAGAAATGCACATGGAAACTAGGGCTGACCCCGAATAGTCGAAGATTCAATGAGGAGCCTGATTCGACTCCCAATCTCACAGTCGACTCTTTGCAGAGCCATTATGAAACAGGGATCATAGCGTTTTGGCTTTATGGGGTGCTCAATGCCTGATTTTATATAAAACTACAGGTTTTCTCCCAATAAGTTAATATACAGCCAATTATGATATAAATATCAACATATTGCTGTAAATGAAAAGAAAGAAGCTCTTAATAAATATTTTTAAATGCGTGAATAAATCCAAAATTATAACACCATTCTGAATCGACTATGTAAATCCTTCATCAGGGACAATTCTTTTACATTTGCTTGAGATTTTTTTTAATGGTTTCTATGTATTTTTACATTTTTTACCACAATACTCGAGCACAGAGGAGCAATACAGAAAGACAAAGCCCTTTAAAAGCTGTCCTAATGGCTTATGACATCTGCTGGCCTTCCCCAGGGCGCCTTTTGAATTTGTAATGCCATGTAGAGGATTAGCTACCAAAATAAAAGCTTTGATAAGAGAGGGGTACCTGGGGTTGTTTTTCCTTTTTCTTTACAGCTTTTCAGGTCTGATAACAAATTGTAACAAAACCAGCATCCAACGTTGCCATCGACCAGCATATCATCATGCAGAAAGTGGTCATTAAGAGTTATTCAGTAAGCAGAGAAGAGTCATCTGGCCTATTTAAGGGTTTTAACTTTGTTAAGCTTTTTCAATCAAAATGAATCTGCTTTAAAGTCAGACCTCTTTTAGTTCTTTTTACATGATTTTAAAATGGTAAGATTACTCAGTATTAATGTAAGTTAACCTTTATTTATTCAGGAAGTCTCACCGAGATCAGGATCTCTTTTGCAAAGAGAGAACTGAGAATAAATGGCATACATACAATTCTGTCAGACACACACAGATACTGATTAAAATGTTGATTCAGCTAGAGAAGTTGAATATCTCTGCAATTTAGATATCACGGCCTTGTAAATGAAAAGTGAGTGAGATCGCGGACCGTATCTTAAGTCTTAAGATAAGAAGAGTCTAAGATAGGATTTTTCCTTATTTGGTATAACAGAAGCAAATCCTATCTTACTTCATCCAATCTTATCTCAGGTTAGGAAATCCTAAATACTCAATCCAATATTGGATATCAACTTTTATGTCTGTTACCTAGCAATCGATGCCACTTTTCTCATCTCGCAAGCTAAATGGCTTTTAATCGCAGTTTTTTTACTGAACTTCAAGTCAGGTGACTTAGAGGTGTTCTGTAACCTCAGTCGAGAAATCCAAATTCACATAACGCTTAACTTGGGAGATTAAAAATAGTGTGTGGACTAAAATAGCGGACCAAGTCACCGCCATATATCCGGCATCCAGCTGAGCGTGATTGCTGTCAAAAAGAAAATAAGTCCATTGATAAGTGATACGAAGCAAAAGGCAATTGTTGAGCAGAGGAAAAAAAATGAGGGTGGCTCCTCCTGTAAATGTAAATGCTGTGCTAGTGTTTGCGACTTCTCAAAGCGCTCTTACATCACATTCACCATTCACACACGTTCATACACTGGTGGAACAGCCATCAGGGGCAATTCAGGATTCAGCATCTTGCCCAAGGACACTTTGACATACAGCCAGGGACTACTCCTGAGCCACAGCCTCCCTCGCTGACCCCAGCAGAAACCCGAGCTCGTTCTCATCTCAGGGCGTCATATACCGAGAATCAAAGTAAAAAAACTGAAATCACACTGAAATCACTTTCATTACGGCAACTCATAATGTGAGTCAGTCGTGTGTACGGCCCCCACATTCCTGTTTGCACTCCTGACAACGTCTGGGCATGCTCCTGATGAGACGGCGGATGGTGTCCTGCGGGATCTCCTCCCAGACCTAGATCAGTGCATTGGTGAGCTCCTGGACGGTCTGCGGTGCTACTTGGGGGCCTTGGAAGCACCGATAACATCCCAGAGGTTGTCAATTGGATTCAAGACTGAGGAGTGTGACAGTCAATGGCATCAATACCTTCGTCATCCAGGAACTGCCTACATGCTCTGGCCACATGAGGCCAGGCATCATGCTCTGGCCACATGAGGCCAGGCATCATCCGTAAATGGCAGACCTGTCAATTCTGGCTTTATCTGGCTAATGCCAATTGAGCTACATGGTGCTGGGCTCTGAGCACAGATCTCACTAGAGGATGTCGGGCCATCATGCCACCCTCATCGAGTCTGTTTCTGACAGTTTGGTAGGAAACATGCATACCATTAGCGAGGTGATTTTGTAGAGCTCTGGCAGGGCTCCACCTGTTCCTCCTCGCACTAAGGAGCAGATGGGTTGATGCCCTTCTACAGCCCTGTCAAGCTCTCTTAGTGGCTGTCTTCTAGTATCCATGCTCTTGAGACTGTGCAGGGAGACACAGCAATACTTTTTGTGATGGCACATATGGATGTGCACATATGGATATGCCATCCTGGAGAAGCTGGACTACCTGTACAAACTGAATGGGCTGCAGGTACAGCCTCACTCTACCAGTAGTGACAAGGACACCAGCAAAACACAAAACTAGCACAAAACAATCAGTCAGGAAGGATGTGGAGAGAGCAATTTTCTGTGGCCACCACCTACAAAACATTCACTTTTAGGAGGTTGTCTTGCTGATGACTTTCCATCCCAAGAAGTCCGCAACCTTGGTGTCATTTTGGACTCCACCCTTTCCTTCCAGTCACATGTCAAACTCATTACCAAATCTGCTTTCTACCACCTCAAAAACATCTCCAGACTGTCTCTGCAATTATGTGTAAAGCGTCTTTGGGTCTCGTGAAAGGCGCTATATAAATATAACTTATTATTATTATTCATTTGCACAGATTGATATCCCTGAAGTTTACAGTAATTGACATGATGTTATACTGTGATGATTGAGTGTTCCCTTAATTGTTTTGACCATCTATAGAGTAAATAATTGATGGCCTAATATTGATCCGTGTGGGATACCTTTATCAACCATTTAGAGATATTATTTGAACCAGTTGTGAGCAGAATCATCATCAAACCAATGGAAAACAGCTTATTTAACAAAATATTGCAATCAACAGTTATCAAAAGCCTTGAACAGATCTACAAAGAGTGAAGAACAACACTGCTTTTTAATCAGGTGAGTTCATTTATACTGTACATACAGTATGTATAACTCCTGCAAATATGATGTTAACCATCCCCCAGTATCTAGACTATGCTAATTCTTCATCCTAACTTGTTTATAACTGCCTAATATATGCTATTTGGTCATTGTGGATGTATTTTTATCTTTTATTTCCCAAGTCAAAAGGCACAGGGTTGGAAATGGGCCATAAACCAGCTATGACTCACAAGCCCAAAATATCCCACTGGATTAGATGGCGAGCCAGACTCACAGCTGACACTTACACAGAGAAAATATAACATATATACCTCTTTTCCTCCCACTCTCCCTCTCTCATTTTGTTATTTTGCACGTTAGCAGACACAAGAGCACACACACCTACTCACAAGCACACACACGCACACACACACACATCCATTTCATTCTTATTTTTCATTCATGGCTTCGGGGGTTACACCACTTTGTGTGTATCCCCCGTGTGTATACCCAGTATGTGTGTAATCTTGCTGAGAGAAAAGAAAAGACAAGTCAATATCTGCTTAACAAGCATGTTATGAAGGACAAAAGCAGACCTCTGATTAATTTGTAGCATCATTCATCGTTCATATTTACTTTAACAAATGCAGCTCAGTCAAGGAGAAAATTCAAAGTTAATGGAAAATTAATTTTGGTATGTTTAAGTAGGCCTCTTGCCCAATGCCAGCTGGGATTGGTCCCCCCCGCAACCCTGTACACAGGATAAGCGGTTGACGATAGGGATGCTCAATTACGGCAAAAATGATAATCAAGATTATTTTGGCCATAATTGAGATTGCGGTTATTAACACGATTAATGATTTACTTAGGAAACATCATGCATTCATTTAACTTTTAAAATGAAATGATTATTTTCTTTAAATGATTGTGCATCCCAAATAGCCCATTAAATAAGAAAAAGTAATTGATATTATTAATGCAAAGGCTTAACACACTGGGTTTAGTAAATTGTTGAACTATGGGTAGAGGCCACTAGGCTAATTTCTGCAGTGTAAAATGCCATAGGCTTAAGATAATAATGGTGATTAACAAGTTGTAGCAGTTATAAAACCATCATGTTGGCTCGAGCTGAACTAAAAATCACAACCTGCTGAGAGGGAGTTTGAGCTTTTAGGGAGGGGCGGGGGCGCAGCTGTAAGGGAAAGGGTGTGCTGGTTTCGTTTCTCATTTCGTCTTGTCGAGAGGCACAATAATCGTTTGATTTCAGTTGGTTTCGTTGGAAGCCAAATTCAAAATCATGATTAAAATTTGAATAATTGCACAGCCCTAGTGGACAATAGATGGATGGATGGATGTTTAAGTGGTGAGCCCCTTTATTATGAAATGAATTGTATTCAAAATATTTTGAGAATCTCCTGTTTCACCACATCCCAAAGGTGATCTATTGGATTAAGATCTGGTGACTGTGGAGGTCACTGGAGTACAGTGAACTCATTGCTGTGTTCAGGAAACCAGTTTGAGATGATTTGAGCTTTGTGACATGGAGCATTATCCTGCAGGAAATAGCCATCAGGAGATGGTACACTGTGGTCATAAAGGGATGGACATGGTCAGCAACAACACTCAGGTAGGCTGTCATGTTTAAACAATGCTCATTTGGTACTAAGGGGCTAACTACACCACCAGCAGCAGCCTGAACCGTTGATACAAGGCAGGATGGGTCCATGCTTTCATGTTGTGTACGCCAAATTCTGACCCAACCATCTGAATGCAGCTGAAATTGAGACTCTGGATTTCTAGGCTCTGCACTGACTTTGGCTATTCTGTTTTAAAAGTTACCTCCAGAGTAAGTGGTAAAGTATAATTTTAATAATTACACATTGCTGGGTTGTACTCCAGCTGAGGTTACACATTTAACCGTAACACCGAAAAGATTACTTGCCATTCATTACATATACACCATGCACTGTGAAACAATAAGACTACAAAATGAACGTTTTTGTAATAGTTTGTGTAACTGACACGAGAATTGAATATGATATCATTATTTCTCTTTTTTTAAAGCATCATACCATTTACTTTCTACAGATAAATACTTTGATACACTGACTGGGGTAAGACCATTGTAAGGTATGTCCTTTAACGGAAAAAATATTCTGCAACATTGGAAATCAGTCACAGGATTACCTGAGTTGTTGTTCTGTCCCTTTTCTTCCTTCTTAGGTCCAAGCACAGCACTGTATTTTAATTCACAGAAAAGAACACACTGAAAAAGAGGTGGAAAAGAATGTAGGTGCTGACCTAGACCACCAGCTGCGATTACCCTTCCTCCCAGGCATCCTGCCACAAAGTCAGCCCTCTTCTCCCTCATCCTGGATGTTCGTCTGGGTTTGATCCAAATACCTGTCAAAGGTGAGAGGACACTAGATATTGTCAGTCAACCACAACAGAAAATTGAAGTTTCTCATTATCATGGTATTTGGTTATGTTGTTTTTCTTTAAAAATATGTTGACACCCAAACATTACAACCATATATAACTGTTGAACATTTCATTCAAGGGCGTCACTTTGTGTTGAAAAGTGGTGGGGACAGATTAGGGGTGTGACGATACGCTTAACTCATGAACACAAGTCGAGAAAATATTTTAACACTATTTTGAAGAAATATTCAATGCTGAAATATGTGAGTGGGGGTCTGGGTGTCATTCCCCAGAAGATTTTGAGCATTAAACACTTACTTTTCTGCATTCTAGAGACATTTTCTGCACCAATTTATGCTGAAAATGTCTTTATTTATATAAAGGGAAACAGGTGACAATTCTAAATCTAAAAACGTAAAGGACTATAATCAGTAGCTTGTTTTTTTTTTTAGCTTAAGTTACTTTTTTTGAACAATGCACATTTGTTTCTTCTATATTTAGCCTACATCGCATTGCATGTTTTCTTATTGTGAAAAGAAACCTTTTTCAAAACATTTTCATTTGTTATCGTTTCTTGTTGCTTTCAATAAGTGATGGGGACATGTCCCCAGTGTAAATTACGCTTATGATTTCATTCCAAAACAATGGGCATTAGTCACAGCCTCCACTCTTCTGGTTTCAGGCTTTTCACCACATGTTGGAATCTCACTGCAGGGATTTGCTCCCATTCGGCCACAAGAGCATTACTGAGGTCCAACACTGATGTTGGTGATAAGATGTGGCTCATAGTCACATTGCAGTTCATCCGAAAGGTGTTGGATGGGGCTGAGGGCTCTGTGAAGGCTTGTCATATTCTTCCCTACCAAACTCAGAAAACCATTTCTTTAAGGACCTGGCTTTGTGCCCCAGGCCAGTGTCATGTTGAAAGGTCTTTCCCCAAATTGTTACCACAAAGTTTTACCAAAAAGAAGAAGAAAGAATGCATTATAGATAAAAACCTGTATTTGACATCACAATAAGTTCTGCCTCAGGAGGTCTTTTACTCTCCACTGTCCCCCTATCTCTTTCTCTGTCTTCAAACCAACTATCCAAGCAAATTAATTTTCAGTATTTGGGACAGTGATACGTAGTGACACACCCCCAATACCATAGAGCCTCTGCAAAGGAGACGAGCTGCAAATCCAAGCAAATGCAACAAAATACACTAGAGCACAAGCAATGAAAATGTGCTGCATAGACGCAATGTAAATTAATGCATAATGCTGCAAATGATCAGATGTACCCGGCAAGGTGAATTGTGGTATCTTTTTTTCCCTGCAGTGCAGCAGCCTACCAGTCCTGAGTAGTTGTGTGTTACCCATGGATGACAGTTGAGATAATCATTCCAAATAGACACTATTTTATTGGATACCCTTTGGTATGGGCAACAATAGAATTTTTAAAAATAAAGGCAGGGTAGGCGATGTCTTTCTAAAACACTTTTTGTCATATTTGTTAAAGCTGTCTTTATATATACCAATATACTGCCTGTAGTCCTCCCAGGGCTGCAATAAACAGAGACTCTCGTTTCATTCGGACTGAAGTTTATTATTGGCTGGGTGACTGTCAATCTACCTCGCCACCATGGCAACCAGCCTTGCTGCTACAGGACCCGTCTAACTGCACGTGCCCTGTCTGCTCTTTCAGACCTGACAAAGCTAGGCACAAGAGGTCAGACTGGAGCCAATACCTTTTCAACGATGCCGACATCTGAGGGACCCCAAGGGGCTGAAAATTGAGTCTATGGTCGCTTTATTTCTGCTGGACAGGTTATCTGGCTTTTTTCATTTTGATGGTAATTTGTTACTTTCATGAAGTATCTTAATGATAGCCAACATAGCTACCTACTTAGCGTACAGCTAACGTTAGCTATGACAGGGTAGGTGTACACTGCATCGAAGAGCTATTTCTAAACCTAGCGTTACTCTCAGTCTAAGTTTATACTGTATGTTCCCTGGTACCTGCATTGGTTTATTTATTCAACCTACGTTAACACCTATCTTTATCTTGTATCTAATCTGTGTGTGTGTGTGTGTGTGCGCGTTTAATATTATCTTGTGTCTGCACAGGGCTCCAGACAAATTTTTTTTCCTCGGAGCACTGTTGCCCCTAACTGAAAATGTTAACTGTATTTCTAATAAATGCTTTGGTAATTAATAAAGAAACTACAATGTGTTGTTTAATTTTAGTATGTCATATCTTCCTGGAACACTGTTCTCTCCCCATTTCCACCACTGAATATATTTCAGTCTGGACCAAAGTGAAGGACTGATATTGCCATCCCCAGAGCCATGATGGCTAAAACACTTCGAGAAAGAAACACTGCTGTAGTGGGGGATAAAGCATCTCAGTACCTCATTCATGAAACTGAGTGAAATATAAAACACAGACCACCAGTTTCAAATGCAGGAACTGTACTAGAATGTGGTACAGCTACATCACAGAGCAGAGTTCTCTATTTACACACATGGTCATGAGCTCTGGAAAGTGACCATAAAGCAAATACACGTGGTTGAACCAAAGCTTCTCAGGGTGGCTGTCTCACTCTTTTTTGAAGGGGCAAAAACTTAATTAATTCCATTGTGAAGTTGCTAAATCCCCACGCTGAGATAAGCAGGCTGACCAGTTGCCTTCCCGTGAAAGCATCACTGGAACAAACAACAGCCTGTACAAATCCAAGAAACATTTAGGGAAATGTTGGAGAACATTGCAGGGGTAAAGGGACATCTGCTCTGCATGCCTTATACCTGGATTCCACCGGGCACGGCTCTAAAACATCGCACCTGCGACCTGGTTTTGCAGATTTTGTTGACAGGGTCAGATTTTGCTGATATGGTAATTTTTGCGCCGCTACCATACACTGTAAATTTACATACAGTAACTTACTGTGAAAGTAATGCAACTAGTAGTCAGTATTTTACTGTAAATCTACAGTCAATTATTTTACAGTGTAGTCAAGTGGGCTGCGTGATAAAATGGGTTTTATTTTTTGTCTGTTTTAAATTTTTGTTTATTTTTGATATACGATCGGGAGTCTGCACAGGGTGTTTTATTTTGAAATTTAACCGGATTGTCTATGCCATTGCTGTGTCTGACTTCCTAGTTCACTCTCCTGTGTCTATCTTGATGCAGCTTGAGTCAAAAATAGGCGCATATGGTGGAATTATAAGCATTGTCTAGAATCATCTCCACGGGAAATCATCTCCCGTGGCCACATCCAGACACAGCCAGAACGTGAAGCAGCTGTGCCTGGTGGAATCCAGCAGTGAGCTGCATAATTGTAGATGGAGGTATCTTTCAGTCGATAGATGGATGGGTTTACAAATTAATTTTCACTTGAAAACACAGGTGCAGACACATGGTCATCAGAGAGCAGTTATCCCACCTAACACAGATGTGTGTTAGGTGTTTGTTTGTAAGTATTTCTACTGAAGCCGCCAAGCACTGGAAAAACAGTGCCAACACTGAGCATGACAGAGGCTAGAGAGGAAGCTCATCATAAAACACCATTTGTTAAACCACTACAAAAAAAATCTTTCCTGCATAACATTGTTGATACTTTCTTGTTTACATTAATTTCTGACCTGCTATTAAATTTTGCTACGCAACACTACCCAAGAGAATTAAAAGAAAGCATCACTTTGGTGGAAAAACCTCTTTTCTGTTAGTCAGCAATAACAACAGAGAAGGATAAGAGGATAACAAAATAAGCTCTCAAGGAATTAAGAAATCAACACCTTTTAAAAGATGTTCCTCATGTTCAAAATCTAGATACAATTAGTCAATTTGATTTCCTGTAAACAATATAAGGCTAGGAAGAGAGGATAGGCATATTTTTGAGATGACACAAATGGGTTGCAGAGCTGCTGTAGGACTGGCTTTAGGGAAGTCGTGGCAGAGTTGTAATGCAGCTAAATGGTAATCTCTGAGTCAGAGGAGGGGAAGGCAGAGCCACGAGCAGATCACTAATAGATAGGCTGGCTGCATCAAATCAGCTATTCAGCTGCAAAAAATGGAAAGGCCAGATAACATGCAAATACTGTGCAGATATGGGGGAAGAGGGGAAAGAGGAGAGTTTCGAGTAGCTTTCAGACAGGCATGCAAGCTTGTAACTTTTGCTGTTTTCCTCCTCTTCTCGGTGTCATCTGTAGATAAATTGGCAGAAACAGCCATGACAGAGTTGCTGTCTCACTGTCTCTGCTATCTTTGGATTCAGTTCATTGACTGATAAGTGTGTGACTGTGTGTGTGTGTGTGTGTGTACGTTCCAGATTGCAGATTGCAGAATTCATGGCAGATCCCTCTTTCATCTTAAGTTTACCCCATTCATTATCAGTTTTAATTTCTGTGAGTAACGAGTTCCCAGCATGTCCTCATACCTGAACAACAAAACAGGTCAATTGTCAAGTGTCCCATAACGGCATATAAGACGGTTTTCCAAAACGACATATATGTCCGTTGGAAAGTACAAGGACACATATGACTGTTCCCCAAAACGACATGTAAGAGCATTGGCAAGTACTGGACCTTAAATACATTATGTAAATCATGTGATCTATGTCACATGACGTTTAACACACGGTAAAGATTGTGAAACAGAGGTAGTTTGGTTAGGTTCAGGCAATATAATACTTGGCTAGGTTTAGGCAGCAAAACTACTTGGTTAGGTTTACTGTGACTGTGTTTTGTGTTAAAATAAGTACATTACATACAGGGCTTGACATTAACTTTTTTGCTCACTAGCCAATGTGTATTAATGTGTTTATCTATTAAGATAAACACATTAAAATTGTACCTTCTTATTATATATGATAAAACTGCTGCATGGGTGCAGGCCAAAACAACCCTTGGTCCGACGGCCAGTCCGCGGATTTAATCTCCACAGGACAGTCTTCTTGCTGTGTCATCGGTCAGTAGCACGCAAGACAATAGGCTTCACTAATGGACCAATGAGCAAACACTATGTGTAGGTAGTACTCATGGGAGTTGTAGTGTCGTAGTGTCACATTGCAATTCATTTGTTATTTCAGTCTTTTGACAAGACTACAATTTTTCAACAAGCCAAAGTGGCTAGTGGGAGTGACTGTGTGAATTAGCATTTATGTTGTCAGACTAATTCAATTAAATTCAATTAATTTTATTTATATAGCGCCAAATCACAACAACAGTTATCTCACAGCGCTTTTCATAAAAGAGCAGGTCTAGACCGTACTCTGTGATGTTATTTACAGAAGCCCAACAATTCCCACCAAGAGCAAGTAATAGGCGACAGAGGCAAGGAAAAACTTCCTTTTAAGAGACTAGGAACCAGATATACCAGACATTGTTTGTCTTATTACAAACATTATTTTTCTTTGTCAAAACTTGGTGCCTTGGAGATTTGGGCGTGTTATGCTAATGGAGAATGTAGCCTCGGGCTGCTAGATAGAGATGAGGAGAGGGCTACTGCACTTCAAACACCCAGATCCAATTGACGCCAACTCGCGTAACATTACTTTTTGCATCAATTTATCAAACATCTCATAACTCCCTCTCGAACACACTTTTCTGACATCAGAATTGGGGGGTTATGTCTGACAACTTCTGTAACTTTCCGACACCAACGGTTAACCCAGGTGTGCAGAGGTGAGAAATTTGGCAGGGTTTGAACTTTTTTTATTCTATACACAAATAGTTCTGTCCCTTTTTCTGTTTACAAATGAGCACAACACTATGAAGGTCATATTCTTTATTATTCTTTTATTTATCTTTATACCTTGTCAATTTAATATTTTTATATTTATATATTTTTAGTCAACAAAGCAAATTCCTTGTATGTGTAAACCTACTTAAAGCTGATTAAAGCTGAAAAGTCTGATGTCTTCAAGGAGAGACTTTCTGAAAGTCTGTGCTATTATCCCCCATATTTAAATGATTATCACATCTTGCCCCTCTCTATGATGGCGAGCTTTTCACCCTGGCTTTGAGTGTGGCCATTTGGAACAGCAATAAACACTTTCAATAAAGGACATATTCTGTATGGATATCGAAACGCTGTACAAACTAATTCTTTCCAAGAAACCCTGACTCTTAACTATTGCATTGTTAAAAATAACGCTGCCTTTATATGCCTTTTTAAGATCGAGAGAAAAACTGTCCCCACCACATGTGTGTGTTCTCACATAGTCACCCGTCACATGTGTATTCTCACACACAGCCTCTCACAAAGCTTGTCAAGCAGAAAGCTACCAAGAGACAGAGCGAACCATTTTCTTATACAAAAAGGAAAACTCACATGCAGCATTTTCACTGCTGCTTTAACCTATAAGAGAACAAGTGAGCCACTTTAAGGACGGAACGCTGTCATTTGTCAGCACAAATTATTCATTATATTGCCCTAGCCATCTACAAACTTAGAGGGAAAAGAATGAGCAGGCAATAATTTACTCTGGCCGACATTCCTCTTGTTCCCGTTGGACCGACTGATTGCTGGTACTGCACACACAGACACACATGCATACACACACTTTCTGTGGTGGTGTTTGAGAGTTGGTGAGTTGAGTGACATGTGGGGTAGACATGCTTCTGGTGGACTCAGCTGGACGAGAGGAGAGTGTGTTATTTAAAGCTCAGAATCAATCTTCTTCCTTCTCCTTTTTCGCCCTCCCAGACACCAGCACTTCATTCTGTACCCATGACTAAGCTCAATAAGACAGGCAAACACACTTAGAATGGCATATGAGACAGAAGCTGGAACACACACGCATATTAAGAAACAAACTTTCAAACAGATGCACATGCACACAAAGACACACATGAGCAGATTTTAATATGCACGTAGGAAGATGTGGACACAAATACTCACAGTTTCACCTATGCATTCTCTGATACACACACACACTCGCACACACACACACACACATTATATCTGCCCAATGGCAAATCGCCCCACTTCCAAATGTCATCATGAAGTAAAAATGGGAAGATATTGGTGGGGAAATTAGGTGGTAATGACATCAGGCCTTCTCAGGGATCACATTCTGACAGACGGCCAAAAATGCAATGAATATTTGAGGCAGAAATCAAACAGCTATATGTGATCACAACCCACAAGCAGCTCAGGACACCAGTCAGCAGTTGTCCATTTCTTTCATACAATCAGAAAAATGTTGGCTGAACATGAACCATGTTTGTTGTATTTTTCAGCTGCCCATAGTGTGAAGACAGGTGATTACGATGATTGACATTTTTAAGATATATGTAATTTCAAGGTTTACTGCCTTGCAAAGCCAAAGTGCACTAACTACATATCTGTTGAGACCAGTATCTGACGTCTTTAGACCTGTTTTAACATATAGAAAATATTAAGCCATTGGAATGTATAATTACCATGAAAACAGCATATGAAATTTCCTGTAACAACAAAACGGAGCTAAAAAGCCAAGCTATAGTTACTGCGCTGTGGCTTTGTATTGCTCTCTGGGCTGCAGTAATTGCGCTCTGTCTCAGTAATTACTGGGCTCTAGAACTCACCAGTGCATTTTCTGCACTCTTTACCACAGATAAACCAGCAGTCATGGAGTATTCAGACGTTTTAGTAAACGTAGCAATGCGCCATTACAAGTAACAGTCCTGCTCTCGGGATGGTTTGTCGGGATAAGTAATATTAAGCAAAATGTTCTTCAAGTATTACATGTAAAAGGACTCACTGCCAATAAATGGTTGCAGTGAGTGTTATTTTTATTTACAATATACAGTATATTTTTGTATGTTTTTAATACTAATGCAAAAAATTATGAGTAATATTTTACAGTTGGGTAGTTTAACAATATATAACAAAAATCAATATATTTATGTAAAATAGTAATATAATCTTAAATTGAATCATGTAGTAATTTGGGTAACAGGTAGCTAGTCTAGATATCAGTGTAGCAGTAACTGCTATCTCATCTTATAAATCTTATAACAGCAAAGATACATTTAATCAAGTTTATTTTCTTAAACAAACCAGTTAAAATTGACAAGAAAGCAGAAAAAACATAATTTGTTTATAGATACTGCAAAAAAAATGCTATAAATATAAACATTATATTGGAATATTATTTGGTGTAGATTTTGCCTATTATAAAATATTCATCCATGTTGGATTTCCTCAATTCCATTTATGAAAAAGTATAAATCAAGAAGAAAAAAAAAGTTCCACATTATTAAGATACTATTTCACATTATCTTCTATCTAGAATGCAATATATAACCATTAATATAGCCCACAACAGTATTCACACTCAGACATACCCAACACTAATCTCAGCATGTGAATCATCACTGGAAGTGTTTCCAGAATGAAAAGAAATGACCTAAATGTATCCAAGGTGTTGACAATGAGGTTGATCACTGTCAGAAGTGTTTTGTTGTCCCTACACATGAAACGGAGTTACATCAAGGTCTACAGCATGTATCAATGCTGTGTTTCCACCATATGGTCGAATGCATCTGCAGCTGCTGGCTGATAAGACTGATGATGAATCCACACCGACCTGTACAGGCAGGTAGGATGAGATTTTATCAGTGTGAAGTGAAAAGACGTAGGCTGCTTCTGAGGTGCTAGCAGTCATTCAGCCAGCAAACTGAACCCAAACCGAATGCTGTTAAACACCCACATAAATACAAGCTGTTGTTGGAATAATGCACTGTAAGAGGCTGTCAGGCAGGCAAACAAGCAGTCATACGGCAGATCAAAGGCCAGTCAGGTTCATGCAAGTTAGTGTGAGAGGGAATCAAAATGCTATAACTGCATTTTATTTTTAATATCAGTCAGTCAACCAGTAAGAATCCTTACTGTAGAGAAAACCATTTAGTAGAGCAAATCTTTAGTGTTTTCAGTTGTCATGTTGAAAAATCTGTTTACTTTAACCTGATTGGGCCATCTAAATAACTTGACCGCACCTTTTCAGGAGGCTTCCTTCCAGGAAGTTAATGACAGAAAAATTGCTCTTGGGATGTGGGTTAGTTTAGTTTTTAAAATTATTTTTAGCCACAGTTGTAGGATTGCTCTAAGGACAGCAATGTCGCTCAGTTGGTCAGGTCACCACTTTGGTCCAGATCAGCGGTACCTGCTTTCACGCCACACATTTGTCACACAGTGAACACTAATGGCCCTTTTTTCACTGCATGGTACCAGCTCAACAACTCGCCTCGACTCTTCTCACCTGTTTTGGCTTCCCATTAGGGAAAAGTTGTACCTGGTACTTCTTCATATCACCTCCATCGAGGTTCCAAGCGAGTGTAGCTGAGGCGATACCAAAAGGTTACGTGAAAACATGGCAGGCAACTGATTGGTCAAAGAGAATCATCGCCATTCACTACCTCATCATTGCGCACGCCAGTAGCGTGCCATTGTTATATATTTTACAATTTTCAAATTCTATTTCATCCCTAAATCCACTTGTGATAAGTTTTGAGGCAAGAAATTGTGAAACTATGTAGATTAAAATTGATGATCGAAATCGAAATTAAAAATAGCTAGCGAGGGGATAGGTAGCGAGCCGATCAACCTGCCACACAGGCCACTGCAGCTAACGCAGAAGACGACTCCAATAACAACGGCAAAGGAAAGGCCTACAGCTGTAAGATTCCAGTACCGCTATTCTGTCTTTACATTCCAAGTAATGTTGAACGTTTTAACTTAAATTTAACATTTACTTTGTGGCGGTTTGGTGCTGCATTGCTATGACAAGCAGCTACATTGAGGGGGTAGTATTTGCAATGGAAAATGGCCAAAAGTGAGTTCAGTTGAACTATTACCAGCAATGGAAAAGAGACATAATTTATAAGTGATAATGTGTTGTGCGATTCCTCTTCAACTAGCTGATGTAACATATATTAACATACGCCAGGATAGTAATCAAGTAACGTTACCTATAACCTCCTAAGACTGACGTTAACAATATACAGTATGCGAACAAAATTCAATCATATGCATTCATATATTTAACCCTCCAGATTCTACCATTTTTAACACCCCCTTTCCTCCTGACTCCACATTTCGGTAACAAAATGACTTCATATGTTCACTAGAATGCAGGAAAACAGTCTCAGAAATAAATAATTTAGTGTTATTTATTGGGTAATAGACAATGCTCTTTTCCATAAAAATTGACTTTATTTCACTTTAATGAAGAAAAATGTAAAATGGACAGTGGTGGAGGTTCTTAATTTAAAAAAAACACATGGTCACGGATGGGTTTTTTGATGTTACAAACTAAGAAATACAAAAAAGCTTCTATCTCTTCTGCCGCATTCCACCTCTCAGCAGGTCTTTTTAATGTTCTGTTGAATCACATGCTACATGCTGCTATAAAAAGCCATCAAAACACTCTTTGTCTTCCGTGTTCTTTCCTCACTTCGCCAAGTTTTCTGCTGGATCTGCTTGTGCAACACAAAGCCTTTAAAAGTCTCTCTCCCTTGGCTTTTCTTTATCTGCTTCTCTGATAGTAAGTATTTCTTCCCCTCTTCTCTGCAACTGGATAATCACATCCACTCTCACTCTCACACACACACACACACACACACACACACACACAATCAGGAATGTACAGCCTGCGGCAGTTGCTGCAATGCAGGTTTGATTAATAGCATTCTACTATTGATTACAAGGATCAATGCACTAATCCACATGTCTTATGAGGATTGGGGGAATGTGCAAAGCACTTGGGAAAAAGAATCCACCCTACATGATTTAAAAAACTTCCTGTGAGTGCAGAGATAAGAGTATGTGTTCATTCGTAACATGAAATATGAGTCCCACAGCACCATGGACAGTTCCACATGATGAGGATAGACACATATTACCAACCTCATTTTGGATATGATCCTGGACATAACCAGTATTGCAGCTTAATGTTTTTCAAAAGGGCTTCAGGGGACACTCAGGACCATAACGTTGAGGAGACAAAATCTGCAATTTTCTACTAGGTCTGCTAATGAGTTTCTTTGGCCTCTCAGTAATCCTATAAATATTCATGCTTAGTGGGTGGGCCTTCAAGTTGATGCAGGCTTTAATCAGTTCCACTGTCATGACCACATCATGCACCCTGATTCTTCTAACTACTAACGGTGTTCCCACTAATGGTTAATCCTCTCCACTCTGATTACAGGAAATTCACATGACACATGAGGTGGTTGGTGTGCACAAGAAAAAAAATACTGTGAATGACCTTTCAGAGGGCAAACAAGTACAAATAAATCAATCAGTCAGCTGCTGGACAGATTATGAAAATCCACCCACTGAAAGCAGAGAGAAAGCAAAGTGGACACACTCAACCAGGCCTACATGTAGACTTAAAAATAGAAATGTAATTTATTTAACAAGGGGGTCCCTTAACATTGAAATCTCTTTTCTGAGGGAAACAACAGATTGAAGAAGTGATCATAACAGACTTTTGTTCTCAATTATTAACCTAGTGGTGTGAAGGTCAACCTAGCTGACTTCTGCAGAATAAATAAACTATGTGGTCTCAGTGAGAAGCTGCAGCACAGAGGTTATTTTGTCTCATTAATACACCTGTAAATTACAATGTCATTTGCATGAGTCAGGTCTGGGTTGAAAAATGTTCATAACACAAATACTGTATAAACCATGCATAAAGCTTTGGGCCTCGGTTTGGATTATTTTCAAATGTAATTTAATAAGAACTTCTGTGTCAAAGCATGTCATGTGTTGCAAGTAGATACACAATGCCCACAGGGAAACGAGAAGAGAGAAAGAGCATAGTGAACGTGCTGCCCCAGCCTGGCAGCCTGGCAGTCAGGAATGGATTAAATAAAGCAATAACTTGGCAATGGGGAGCTTCTTAAAACCCCCAATCATTCGGGGAAGGCCATTGCATTGTGGAAACACCTTGTTGTGACACCAGATAAAAAACTCTTACCTTCCTCCACAACTCCTAATCTTAAAGAACATTGCGACATTGCCTGTAAAATGTTCTGTTCTGGATACCTGTTTAGACTGGTGCTAAGTTCAGATAGGAAAGATGTTTTAAGTTTACTAGCCTTGTTCATGGAAAGTCAGTAAAAGTTTCATGCTGTTGCCGCGTTGAAAGATAACTAATGAAGTTATCCGTGCTGTGTGATTTGAGCTTAAACTGCGCACGGCACCTCTCACAGTTCGGCGACTAGATGCAACAGACGTATCATTCCTGCTGCTGTCTGACAGTCGCAGATATCTAACCAACCATCTGACCACCGTCTGACACTCAAAAGCTGTTTTGGGCAACAGCAACATTTTTGACATTATAGACAAGAAAAACCTAGCACTTTACATAAATCACATTCAAAATTGTATTTTTTTAATGGCTATTCCAATATGTGCTAGATCAAAAGTTGTATGGCAAAGTAAGAGGCAACATTCATTAAGTAAGAGGAAGCATACATTAAAGGTGTTTAGAGACTCCAGCTAGTGGTGCTAGTTTTTGTGGATTCTGGATTTTGTGACAGATAGACTACAGGCATTCTGCATCAGCAGTGGGAACATAGAGCACCACCACATTCAGCACAGGAGCACCTCAGGGCTGCGTAGTCAGCCCCCTACTGTGCCAGAAAAGAATCCCATCATCAGGTTTGCTGATGACCCGACATTGGTGGACCTTATCAGCAATAATAATGAACTAACTTTTGAATTCCCTGCTGTCATCCACTGCATGAGCAAAATGCACAATCTCCAGCCACACCATGTTCACAACTCGTTTCAGTAATAGATTTGCTCTTTTTTGTCTTGTCCAGAGTCAGTTACTGTGTTGTGTTGTATGGTGTCTTGCCTTGAAGTTCATTGTTGTGATCTTATCTAGCATTGTGGACAGTGAGAAATGGCATTTCGTTCAATTGCTTCAATTTAAGGTAATTCTCACAGTGCTACATGTACTTCATTAGTATTAAGTATTTATGGTCCCAACCAGAGGTGGCCAATCAGTTGCCAGGTTGGGTTCCACCCCTTTGGCCCCCACCATTGCATATAAAGGACAAATGCATCTCTTGGGAGTCTTTTCAAACAATGTGTTACAGAGCTAGAGAGAATCAGCTCTGGAGGCTTACAGCCAGAGGACGAATCTAAGAAGCTACGTGTGTGAATATTTCATTCACCATTCATTTTCACTGCTTTACCAGGGTTTGTCCCCATGGGGACACTGTGTCATTGCAACATGATAGAATAATTAAATGAAGTATTAGAGAGAAAAAGGAATATATGATTTTTAGAATAGTTGCACAATGAGATCAAGGATCACCAATGAGAGCCCAAAGAGTTCCATCTATCTGAGTCACACGCTTCAGCTTGTCTCATTCAGCCCTTGACTTTCACCTATTTATACAATGTTGGATGGTAAAAGAGATCAAAAGAGAGATAGCAAAACATGTTGGAAGGAAACATCTTTTCAAGAGCTTCCATAACAGCGAGGGCACATCTTGAAATCTGTTCATAAGGTAGCAAAGAGATGACATGCAGGGGAGAGTGTAAACATGACAGAGATGATTCAGAGACAGAAAAACAAGTCTTTGGTTCTGAAGGTCTCACAGCGACTGACTGGTTTTGAGTCATTGCTCAACACCTCGCTGGTCCCCTCTCTCCTACAGACGGGGAAGGGTATCACTGATTTGCACTACATAATTATTATGAAGAAACTGCTTTAATAGAAAAAGATGTACTCAGTAGGAGACCAAACAAATCTATCTGCTAGTCTATACAATCGTGAGATAATATCAGCCTTAGCATTCGCAGAATACCAAGAATGGAGATGACAACTGCTGTTTGGAGGCCACCATGGACTGTAATGACAAAATAGATATACTGTATATGATTCTGTCTTTTAAACTCTTTGTCTCAATTTCATTTCAATTCAAGAGACTGTATTGGCATTGGAAACAGACTTTTACATTGCAATTGTGAAATAAAAACAGAAGAATTTCAATTTCGCTCTCTCAAAGTTTAGCTGCTCATTCATCTTACTGATTCTGTTTCTGAAGGTACATAAAGGTTCTTTTCTACTTCTCTTTTTCTTTTCCTCTCTCTCTCCTTCTTTCTTTCATAAACTCCCTTACACAGCCACCCAACATTGAGACCATGAGGATGTGGCTAAATCTAAATGTAGCTTAATTACTGAGTTAAGCGCAGTTGTGAACAGAGTACATGTCCATTAGCCTCTCAGCATGTCTGTGTGTGTTCACATGTGAGTACACATCATGTATAAGTCAGAGAGAAACACAGTTTTGTGAATGTGTGTGTTCATACTGTGACAGTGAGTGTGTGTTTGATTCTTTAGTGCAGAAAACCTGTATATTGTCCAGATTGTGACTTCTCCTGCAATGTGTGGACATCATTAAAGTGTCGGTTGAACCATATTATAAAACATATTTTATCATTACTCTGAGGCTTCTGCCACCACCCAGATACAATGGAGGAGAACGAAATTTAATTTGTTGTGTTCACAGCTAAGAAAAATTACACTGAAGAAATTCAACAGCAACACTTCCTTCAGTTAGATTAATCCATAGACTGTGACCAGTTTTCATTGCAGCTACATTTTACTAAAGAAACTATCCCACTGAAAGCTGTTCACCGATGTGTTTTTAATAGGTTTTGTACAAAAATTGAGCTCTATGCCACAGAAGAATAAGATATATCAGGGTTTTTGATATAATAGAAGGATCAATTTATTTTTGGTTTTGGTCTGGAGATTTTAAACCAACCACCTGCCTACTTGACCCTCTACCAGCTACACTCAGATCGCTGACCATTTTTGGGACCTACAATGCTGAATATTGCTACTTTGTCACAACTTGCATTGTCTTCACTAGCTTTAAGACTTCTGTGATTAAATCTCTACTTTAAAAAAACACATCTCAATTCAGGGTCTCTATATAATATTATCAACCAGTCTCCATTCATTTCAAAAGTACTAGAAATAGTTGTGTCTCAGCAACTTAAAGCCTACATATTTAACAACATTTAACATCTTTTTGAACCTTTTCAATCTGCTTTCAGGGCCTGTCACTCCACTGAAACGGCACTTACTAAAGTGGTAAATGATCTTCTGGTTCCACAGTACTTCTATCTATAGTACTTCCTCTCAGGGCCGGCCCATGGCATAGGCGATATAGGCGGTTGCCTAGGGCGCAAAATGTCAAGAGAAGGTTTTCGGCTCGGCGCGAATCAACTCCGCCCAGCTGCTGCCACGCCGGTGTAGTAATTAGGAGTCGTGTCGTTGTGTAGTTTGTAATATAAACATCTAAAATCTTGCTCTGTTTGGGACTTGGTTTCATGTAACATGCAGTCTGTGCACTGTGTTGGTCAAACGGTCTAAAGGGGATCATTCCAGCGGAGCAGTAAGTAATGCACAGCAGAGTATAGGGCAGGAAAAAATATTATGAATTGTAATTAAATTACGACTTATTTCTGGACATGTCAGAGAACACAGATATGCGGGAGAGATTCTAAATGTGCAGAAAGTTATGAACATGAAAACCTGCTGAAACACAGAAGCTATTAAAGTACAGGAACATAACTTAAATTGAAATTAACTTATTTGAGTTGAAAAGGTGTCACATGCACATCCCCAAACAAAAGACACAAAGGAGGAGGGAAGACTGAATCATGCCTGCTGTGCTGACTCCGCAGGGATTTTATTAAATTAGAAAAGTTGATCTACAGGAGGAACATAGGCCATTTAAAAGCAATGGCTACAAAATGCCTGAAAACCTTATTGCATTATTCTATTAAGTTTTTGTATGTTTTGAATTTTTACCTGCTGCCTGAATTTTGTGTTCCCCTTTACATAAATGAAGACTTTTCCACTATAAATTGAGGCAGAAATTTTCACCAGAATGCAGGAAATGAAGTCTTCAATGCTTAAAATTTTCTGGAGGAGGACCCCCAGACCCTCCGCTTTATTTCTGTCCCCTCCACCATTGAAAATAAACCAGTGCTCTTGCATTTCAAGAAATCTACCCATAATGCAAGAAAACAGTCTCTGGATTGACACACAGTTTATGGAGGAACACATATAGGTTTATGGCTCTGATGTTGAGGTTGACAAGTATGCTGATCACACTTCATTATTGACCATGATTACTGACTTGGCTGTTCATCTATACATGCTAAAATTGTGAGTTTGGCTGCTGAACATTTGAAACAATTCCTGTGGATATTGGAGTGATGACCCCAGCCCCTGAGGTGGACCTTTTAGGGTTGGGTATGAGGGGGCGCCAATTTTAAATCTCGCCTAGGGCTCCAACATTGTCAGGACCATCCCTGCTTCCTCTCTTTATATTTGCCAAATTAACACACCCTCAAATTTTGCACAGTCATGGAATTAATTTCCACTGTTACGCTGATTATACGCAGCTCTATGTGCCTGTAAAGGCAGATGATCATTCCAAAATTATTAAATTAGCGGCCAGCTTGTCTGCTGAAAAAAACTGGATGTAATGCAATATCCTGGTTGTTTATTTGTTCATAACGTTTGTTGTCGGATCTGCTGCATGCTGGTACTAAAAGGCTGTTTAACTAACTTAACCAAAACTAGAAAATTTGATGATGTCATAGAAGTTTTAGCTTCCCCCCATTGGCACCATATTCATGTCAGATCAGAAATCAAGGTGCTTCTTGTGAAGGAATTTAGGGGGAATATGACACAGGTTTCCCCAGGTCATGATAGGGTCAATTGCTGAGCTAAAAAATGCTCCAAAATGTGGTTCAGACTTTGTTTCTCCTCTCTGCCTGCTTGGTCAACTGACTGATGCAGCTGCCTTGATAATGATGCACTGTTCCGATCCAAGGTCAGGATTATCTTAATTTTGTTTTCTTTATAACAGACAGACTGACTGGCTCTAGGTAGAAAGTGTCGCAAGTGGCTTAAACGACACACAACTTGTCTTGATTTGAACCAATAACCAAGAGACTCACATGTATAGAGGGGTAAACAAAACCTCAAATCCCTGTAGGTCTAGTAAGGATAAATATCCCCAGGAAGTATTCTTTGGAAGATTTGGTGTTGGCATTTCATGTGTTCACAAGTTGTTTGCTGGTACTGTGTCTCCTCGACTCAGCAAAACCAATGCTATGTAAGTCTTCATCAGTCTCTAAAACACCTGAACCTGGCTCACTTTTTTCACAACCCTTCTCATAACTCACAAAATTGTAAATAGGTCATTTCTGTCGTTCAACCTTAGATCCCAGTCGGTGCTCTCAGTGTGACTCTATTCAGGCCTTTAAATTCAAATTTAAGGCGTTCAGGCCTCGTACCTGTTGCCATTATCCTTCTGGTGGGTCAGTGTCAATTAATCTTTTAAGCCGAGTATATAGTCCATGTTTGTCCTGCCGACGAGAATACGAAAGAAACCTCTCCCTAGTTTCTCCTCCTTGTCTTCTCATGTCACTCAGGCTTCTCTGTGCTGAATTCCTTGTCAGGACAGGGGGTGTCATAAGCTGTACAGATTGTAAAGCCCCTTGAGGCAAATTTGTGATGTTGTGCTATATAAATAAAACTTACTTGATTTGACAATATGTCTGAGTTAAAACTAAAACTAAAACTATGTGTGTGGCTGGATTTCACTAGAAGAACCTAACAAAATATGTGTTTTGTTTTGTTTTGCTTTGCTTCTCTTTCTTATATAGGCAAAATTACCCCTTAAAGTGATAGTGATAGAAAAGTCTTTATGGCGTCTGTTCATATCACTGAGAAAGATCGGGTCAGAGAGAAATCTATACGAAATAGAAGCACAGGGACAAAGAGTGAGATGCTTAGAGCCAACACATTCCCTCTGACAGTCATATACAGGCTAAAAGGAGCCTGTAGGAGGATTGATGGTCTGATGTAAACACTTTCACAGAGGACACATGGCCAGGGTCGTTTGACCCTGACATGGTCATTTTCAAGTGGTAATGGAGTTCACCCTATAGAGAGATTAAGAGGCTGTGCTCAAATCCATTGTGTGTTTCTCGGCGTGTGTCTTTGGATGAGTGCTTTGAGTAGTGGGGCGTGTCAGGTGTTTCTCCAAACCTCTTGATAAAACCTTGACTATGTCTGACAGATGATTTCATCACTCTCTATTTCACCTCCTTATACTGTTCTTGCCTGGCGCAAACCTGACTCTTGTGGAGAGCCCTTCAGTCAATAACTCAGTCTCACTGAATTTACATTCAGTATGGATATGGTGGTTTTGAGCCGAGTTATGTATTTTACACTTATATGAATATAAGTATAAGGAATATAAGGAATTATAATATATAAAGGAATATGCTCATTCTCATTATTTCTGTTGCTGTGAGTTCTTAATTAAACATGTGCTGCTGTCCAAAGTACACAGTGTTTTATACCCCTGACAGATAAATGCCTGATTTTTCTTTGCACTTGTAATAAAATGAGATTAATGCCACTAAGGTCACAAACACTTTTCAGTGCTTAGAGGGCCAAAAGGGTAAAAAATAAAAGTATGTCTTTTCATGTGCCTAATGAAGGTGGTACTTCTGCTTCTTGTGTAATTATGTGTTGCCATGTTTAATTCGAATAAGAGATGTCAGCTCTTGACAAGACACTTTATCCATTTATTGGTTGCATTTTGAGGTTTATTTATTGGGTACCTGATTTATGAGTGTATATGTTACATTAACTAAAAAAACAAGGTACAGCGCAGTATCTAAGGAATTGCAATCATATAGGACCTTTGCGTTTACTTTATGTATTGATAGACTTATTAATTGCATTTTTAAATAATCGGCATTGTCCGATCCCTGCACTCACAAAGCTGATATACAGAAAATGTTGGCAGACATATCTGCAGGCAGCCTTGTCAGTGTGGCTGCTCTGGAATGATGCTAGCGTTCCCGCTTGTGCGTTTTGGGAAGGTGGTGAAAAAGTTAGTTTCAAGCCCTAAATGTCCTCAGTCACCATCATCTTTTTTAAATGTTAACCTCTTTCTCCCAAACCTAAATGAAAACAAATCTAACCAAAAACCATTACTGGCTAGCGTCAGATATAATTAGTTATACTGTAGATAATATTGCAGTTGAATGACATCACTTCTGACAAACTGTACCCCACTCTCCCAACAACAAACTCTGACCGACTATACTGGTGTTAAACGGTACTAACTTAATTGGAGTTGGTGCACGTTTGCATAAAAGGGGCGTATTCGGCCGTGCAGGCAGAGTTTTTGTCACAACGGCGCATGCTCCGTATTTTCCCCAGAAGAATGCATGTTGATTATGTTAACGGCTAAATCTGTGGCGGCCGACAAAGCCAGCGAGGCTTGTTGGCATCGCATTGAGTAAATTATCTTATTGTAGGCTAATTCTTTTTTATGTATTTTATGGACTTTTCATTTAGGCTATATGTAATATCATCAAGATGTAAAGGTAAAAATGGAGCCAGGGGAGAGGGGTAAAGAATTTCCAAGATTACTGTGGAAGATGTACGAGAAAGTTAAAATCTTAAATATTCTCTGACATTGTAGGCTATTCAGAAAAGATTTTAATTTTTTTTTTAAGAACACTCACTTCACTTTGCAAGGCTGCAACATCAGGCACACGTTTGATGCATGCAGTAGAAAATCAAATTAGACTTCACAATCGGATTTAGCAGCGAGGAAATAGGTGAGTTTAGCCCAAAACACTATTTTATCACAACGCGTTCTCATCTCAGTGCGACATTACCATCTGTGGGGGTTAGGGTTAGGGCTAATCCATAACTGTGCTTTGTCACTTTTTCTGAAAGCGTCGGTATTGGTTGCCCTGAGATGAGAACGGTCTGATTATCATGCACCTTAGAGACTTTGCTGTGGATTGGGCGTATTCTGAAGAAAACACCAGAGGGATTTAGATTTTTTATTACTTTAATTTCAGGGAATCACTGAGTTTTCTCCTTGTAAATTTGACACTTTCATCTAGGATTTTTTTTCTCAGTTTATTAACCCCCACCCTGGCTCTGTATTTTCTGGACACGTAAAAAAGTAATTCTAAATAGGCCTATGTGAAAACACTTAGGATAATTCAATTACCTATAGCCTCCAGATGGGCTACATCCAGGAAACTGTCCCGTTAATTAATTAAGATCTCCTCTCTAATATCACAGAGGCTGCAGGGCTCGCTGTATGAACGTAATGCTGTTGTGTTAAAAACAACTTCATTTCAGCTGGATGAAGTCTAAACATATTTTATCAAGTGGTGTGTATTAACAGCCTACTTCTCATCAGTAACACTGAGTACAGATGTGGTGTGTAGCCCACGTATACAGGGTAACCTCGAGTTAACCACAAACAAAACCTGCTTGGAGCAGTTTAGAGATTCAACATAAATTGCCATGGCAACAGACCTCAGGTAACACCTATCCACTTTTCGCAGTAGGGGTTAATTGGGAAGTACCACCCGACGTCGCAAAGTTACTCCTGAAGTTACCAGGATAAGCAAGTTACCTCGCTTCATAGTATAGGCCACTTTTCTTATAGCAATGTTAAGTACCAGAGGCAGAAAGTAAGGGAGTTTGCGTCCCATCAAAGACCTGCAACTAATGTCTGCCCTTTTATTAACCATAACCAAATGTTTTAGTTGCCTAAATCTAACTGTACCTTAACTAGGTCTGGACAATATGGCCAAAAATGTTATCATGATAAAAAGTTTCATATCTTGTGATATCGATCATAATGATCACAATAAGGATCAAATCTTTATTTCTTTTGAGTTTAAAGGCTGATTTTTGCTCCTGAGGTAAAGTTGAAGAAACCTGATGGTTAACTGTGGTTTAAACTCTTCTTTGTGGTCAACACTCGAGGCCAAACAGTGGATCACTTCACAAATCTGAGGTGGGAGATTCAAAACAATTATAATAAAATCTTTGTCAACAAATACGCATGAGTAAAATCAAGTAAAAGCACTTCTTTTTCCTCAACAAAATAAACATCTTAATAAAAAAAAGTCCTAATTTGTGTATGATTCAAGTGAATAAAATCAAACAAATTTATTGAATATTTATTGAACATTTGTTATATTGTTCTTGAAATAAATTATATATCGCAATCTAACCTTAACCATAATTTATTTACCATAGCCATGATCTTGCCCTAACCTGAACCATAGTTGCGATGCACAGAAATTGCAGAAATCAAGAATTTTCAAAACTTTGGCATTGGACATGGATGTAATCCCAACAAGCCCTCGGATTAAACAACAAACAAGTTGTTGGTCCATGCCCTCTAGGACTAAGGCTATGGCTATATGTGTGGTTAGGCACAAAAAACTACTTGGTCAGGTTTAAGGAAACATTAGGGAGAAAATGGATATGTTACTATGTAATAGTTTTTGTATCTAAACATTTTTTGAGGTAAAATAAATTCATTAAACCTGGTCACAGAAGCACATGTAGATTTCTAACAGTGGGAAACACACTCAGTTTAGGCCCAGCTATAACAGTAGTAGTGGTTGTTGTTACCAGTTTTGGCATAAAGATGTTTCAATATCTCTTAGTACTTTTGTCACTTTTCTGGTATGCAAACAAGTGCAATATCATGGATGCCTTTGAGAAGAGACTGAGAAAGCGTTAGCCATAATCCCTATTTCAACGATTATCACATCCTGAGCCTATTCAAAAGATATAAGCACTTTTGCATTTAAAAATGGTCAAAATAAACCTACATACAATTTAATTTCAAGCATATCGCAACCTTTAGGCTTGTGACACACTTTCTTTTAACAGTCCAGTATCCCTAGGAATGACATTTTTCAGTATCAACTTTCTTGCCTGGCAATAGCCTTATCTCTTTACAAATGCATTTGCATAGAAATCTTGCTGTACAGGCTACATCATTTACACATTTGCCTTCATATGCAGTAGGATTACAAAGCATATCTTCCTTAAGGACTTCTGATTTTGCCCAACGTAAATATAATTAAACGTGGTGACACTCAAGGAGGTCATCATAGCTTTAATCTTGAGATCTTTGCACACACAGAGGTGACACACTCTATTATTTTCTCTTCTTTCTCTTATACCGACATTGTTGTTGTTTGTATGCTTTTGATCTTAATTCACTTTCTGAGGTACTTATTTGCATAAAGCAGACATGTGGGGGCGGCTGTGGCTCAGGAGGTAGAGTGTGTTGGCCGTTAATCGGAAGGTCGGCGGTTCAATCCCTGGCTCCCCCTGGTTGCTTGTCGAAGTGTCCTTGGGCAAGATACTGAACCCTGATTTGCCCCTGGCGGCTGTTCCGCCAGTGTATGAATGAGTGTGAATGCTAGTTTCCGTTTGAGCACTTAGGCTCAGTGTATGAATGTGTGTGACTGGTGAATGCAGATGTAGTGTAAAAGCGCTTTGAGTGGTCGAAAAGACTAGAAAGGCGCTATACAAGTACGGAGCATTTACATGTAGAATTCATTTATGAGGATGCACACAATCTCACAAGGGGTAGCCATCACGCAAGCACTTACTTGAAAACAAGTACGTCACAAGCCTTCAACGATTCGCTGTTTATTAATTCTACTATCTATCACACGAACAAGCTATTCATCATTAGCTGGATTCAACGGTTAGAGATGCACTAGGGGCAGCCTCAGAAGACATGTTCTGTTCATGGCTTATGGTGAGACAAGGTTTGGTTTCAGACTCTTTGGCACAACATATGGCACTGCATAATGAATGTATTTTCTCCTTCCTCTCTCCATCCAGACTTACTCATCTCCTGATACCCACAGCTGGGTATCTCCACTACAGTGACAATCAAAGAAGCTTTCTGTCATCATTATTGTAAAAGAACGTATTTATTTTTTGTCTGAAGATCCTTTCCTCTCAAACCATGCTACTGTCTTGTTAACGTAGGGCACAGACATACTAACCAAATGCAAACAACCACCAACACACACACACCATTATAACCAGCACTCCACAGGGTCTATTTATAAGCTTCCAGTGACAGCGTAAATAACCAATGATAGTCTGAACAGTGAGCTGGTCTTTTAATCACATACATAGACAACAGAAATGTAACACCTATCTGCAGTGAAACAGCATCATACTTAAAATAATTACAGTTGTTTGCAGCACCCGTCGGTTAGAAGATAATTTAAATATGCATGAATACAATTACCATAAATTCAATGGGATCATTTGGGTACTTATATTTCTGCAGCAGTCACACCTTTGCTGCCATGCTGCATGGTGAGTAAAACATGTAAGGGGAAAACAAATCATCCTAATGACCTGTTGCATTTTACCACTGCTACAATCCCCCGAACAAGCACTACAAGGCCACTTTTGGTAATGAAACTCATTATCAGCATCGTGTGAGAGAGGAAAAGTGATTGAAAGAGTGACGCAGGGTTAGAAAGCGAGAGTAGGTGAGGTGAACAAAATGAAAGAGAGCCAACAGCTTTAGATTGGCGTGACATTTCTCAAGCTACTCTCCTTCTCTCCTTATCAACAGGCATTCCTAATAGAAAAAGCAGTAATGTCAACTGAACTGATTACTGTGTAATTGTCTGTTAATCAGTCGACATGGGGAGCAAAAGCAGTGAAATGTTGATTAGTTACAAGTAACACCATGAGTAGTAAAGTAGTTTGGGAAAATATTGTTTCTATTTGTGGGTTTAATGCATTTACCTTGCTATACACTGAATTAGGATAATTGAGATTAGGGAGATGGGACCTTCTGATTCTCAGAACTTCTTCATTTATTTCTATAAGTTTTATGTTTCCCATATAAGCTTCTCTGCACTGGCTCCCTGTAAAATCCAGCTTTTTAAATCCTTCTCCTTACCTGGAAAGCACTTAATGGTCAGGCACCATTATATCTTAGAGAGCTCTTAGTACCTTATTACGCCACTAGAACACTGTACTCCCAGAATGCAAAGTTACTTAATGGTTCCTAGAGTCTCCAAAAGTAGAATAGGAGCCAGAGCCTTCAGCTATCAAGCTCCTCTCCTGTGGAATAAGGTCCCACATTGAGTTCAAGAGGCAGACACCATCTCCACATTTAAGGAGGTCATATTATGCTTTTTGGCTTTTTCCCTCTCCTTTATTGATTTTTATATCTTTTTTGTGCTTGTAACAGGTTTGCAAAGTGAAAAAGCCCAAAGTCCAGCCAAAAGGGAGTTCCCATTTCCCACAGAAAACTCTGCTCTGAACTGCTTGAAAACAGCTCGTTTGAAGTCCAGCAGTTTCTTCCGCTTTCTTGTGACGTCACAAGAAAACACGCGTCACGCTTGTCAGGGAAAAACACAGGTAAAAAAACACTCTGAGCTGCAGCACACAACAACAAGCCTCTCCTCTCCCTTCCAAACACTAGCTACCCTCCAGGCAGTCAAAGGACGTAAAGTTGTTCCTGTGATGTAGAGACAGAGCTCAGTTAAAACTTTATGGATGAAAGATACATTTGTTACAGATAAATAACTCACCACTCTGAAACTCTTGCTCCAGTCTATGTTGCCAAGCTGGTCTGCAACATGTACAGCTGAACCAAAGTCGTGTTTACCGGCTTTTTAGGACCCGCCCTACTCTGCTTCTGATTGGCTAGTAGTCCTTACCTAGGAACTGCGCATGTGCACCTCCCAACAAAGACCTTGTAGAAGTGAGATGCATCGCTCCATAGCTAAAATCAAGGGTTGAACACACAGGGTGAAAAGAGGAGCTGCAGCAATGAGAAGTATGACAAAAATATGGTTTCTGAAAATGAAACCATGTAAAGCTGTTCTGGCACAACCCCTAAATAGGATTATGAACCTGGAAATGTGAGCCCTGAAACATCCCTTAGTTATGCTGATAGGCCTAGACTGCCGGGAAAGTTCCCATGATGCACTGAGCTGCTCTCTCCTCCGCTCCCTCTCCATCTGTATGCATTCTTATCCCATAAATGCACATTACTAACTTAATAAACCTGTATCTTCCCTCTCCTGTAGTTTTATGCTTTCTTGTTTCTCTCAGGTATTTCTGCCTCCAGAGCTGTAGAGTCTGTTCCCACATGTTCCTGCTTGGCATCCGCAGCTAAAATTATTTTTATTAGTCCTATTGCAATGTATATACCATACTATAATATAAATTACAAAGAATACTGTCTACACCTGCTCTATATGAAAAGTGCAATGAGATAACTT
Source organism: Micropterus dolomieu (assembly GCF_021292245.1). Taxonomy (NCBI): domain Eukaryota; kingdom Metazoa; phylum Chordata; class Actinopteri; order Centrarchiformes; family Centrarchidae; genus Micropterus; species Micropterus dolomieu. The sequence goes on from NW_025741912.1 coordinate 67,825, forward strand.
GTGTTTTGAATTGGCGCTATATAAATACAATTGAAATGAATAAACTTTTCAGTGCAACTTCAAAAAGGTAATAAAGAAAGAAATGTTGAAGAATAGTTTGACACGTAACATTCCCACTACAAGCAATCTGGCAGATCAAAGCCATGCATCCGAGGGGTGTGTTTGATTGGCAAGCCATTTCCAGGAAGAAGGCTTGCAGGCTAGTGGAGTTAATGCTTTATCACCTGTGTGAACTCTAAAATCCATATCAACTTTCACATAAGATTCAGTCCGACAACTCTGCACTTTTAGGCTGAGAAAGGAGATAGAAAATATCAAATCAACTCAGTGACCTGGTTCAGATAGCAGACATATTGTGATGCTAGGTAAAAGAGAACAAGAAAAAGACAGAAGGCGATGTAGAGTGACTGAAGAAGCACTCTCCACTACAAACCAATCACCGCTTAATATAAAGGGCATTTGGAAAATGCGGCAGAGTTTAATCACTAGTCAATCAACATTTTCACAAAGACAAGCTCGTAACACCTTAAAGTGAATATTCTGCAGTACTATGCCTCCTTGATTCCATGTCTACTTATATGAAGGAAAAGTTTTTAAACAATAATACAAACTATAAAGGAGTATCAATACAAATTAAGCACAACATGTACACGCACTGTACTGAAAATCAGCATATCATGTTACTCTTTTGCTCCATTGAGAACATACTTGGGAATTGCCTTTCATCATTCATGTCACATTACAGATTACATTTTATTTACTGTAATGATTCTCTAAACAGTGTCCTTTTCATTAGTGGGTGGCAACAGTAGAGTGTGATAGCAGAATGAGCTTCATTTCCCAGATGATTCGTAGGCAGGCAAATGCCTACAATAATCAGAGCCACACTGGGAGAGGTACTTAAAAACAACTGAATAAGCTAAGCAGAAAGATAAAAGATCATAATATATCTTAACTGTTTTTGAGTCATTTTGTATTGTCATATACTGTTAGTAAAATATTTTTTAAAAGTTCAAGCTATCTTCAAAATTAATAGTTGTACAATACTTTAAAAAACCTATGATATTCCCATCCCCAGCTGCACTGTTTTGTCTAGAGTTAATTAGAAAATGGTAGCATGCGAGAAATGTTAAACTAAGATGCGAACATGGTAAAAATATTTCTAAAAATACATAACATCAGCATGTTAAGCATTGTCAGTAGTGCTAGCGTGGCTGTAAAGCATGGCCGTATAGCCAGCTATAAAGTCACTTTAATATAAAATATTTGAATAAAACAATTCTGTGCTAGATAACTAATCAGAAGTTCAAAGTGTCTGCTAGTACTTGGTGATGATGTGTTGTGAACAAAGGTTGGCATCACATGCTGGAACAACTTGTTACATTATGAGACTTCCATGTACCCAGTTGAGCACATATACAGTACAGTCCAGTAATCAGCACTGTGTTTGAATACAGGTTGCCCTTTTAAAGCACTCATGATTGGCTTTAATAACATTGTACTGGTAATATGCATGATACAAATACTCTTTGTAAATGCAACTCTTTGGAATAATATAGACTGACAATAATAAGGAGGGAGTTCCAGCTACCGGTGGTGGTGATGGGGCAGTGGACAAGACACCTGCCTTTGGTGTGAGAGACCTGGGTTTAATTCCCCACTGTGACACATCAACTTCTGTGTCCCTGAGCAAGACACTTAACCCCTAGTTGCTCCAGAGGCGTGCGACCTCTGACATGTATAGCAATTGTAAGTTGCTTTGGATAAAAGCGTCAGCTAAATGAATAAATGTAAATGTACCTATCGAAGCAAGATTGGTCAATGCCATTAATTATAGGCATGTCTATAGGTTCCCGTAGACTTAGGTTCCTATGTTCAAAATAAACATGTTAACGTGTCAAGACAAGTCGATCTCTTCTGCGTCATGAAGTTTTTGGAATGATTCGATTTCCTAGTTCGTTTTGCTCTCTAAAGCTGCACTACAATCTACAGGAAACGAGCAAGTTTAAATGATACTGTAATTTTTCAAGTCCCAAATTGTCCAGCACCTCCTTCTTCCATGGAATTGAACATGCTATTTTTGGTGGGTGTAGCAACCACCACATGTAAAATGTATAATTTCTGTCCCTGCCTTGCTACCCCACTCCCATGAGAAGGAAATGAATAAACAACACATGTGGCAGCAGTCTGCAGTACATTTAGTAACCAGCTAGCAGTGATCCTGCCTCCCAAAAGCACATCTACCTAATTAATTTTTGTGTTGGGTTCAGGGGTCCTGGGTGTATCTTTTATATAGCTATATATATATATAAAGAATATGAGTTATATAGATATATTATAAAGATCTTTATATCTTATATATCTTTAGAAAGCTCCTCCATTTGCTCTATATTTTATACACACAATTTTCACCGTCATGCCATGTTTAACTTTTAGATTATTATCTTATTGTTTGCATTAACTTGAGTAATGAGTATTAAAAGACATATCAGAGTAGAGAGTTTGAAATTTCCCTGAAGATTCACAACACACAGCCATTAATAAGAACTACAATAACTCAAGCCACATTTTCCAAAGCTAAGAAAATGTTTTCGTAATCATTGTTCTTCATTATATTATGTTCTCACTCTCTTTTCATTTTCAGTCACTGTTTAATAATACTTTGTATGTCAATAGCTTTATTTCACATTTGTTTTCAACCACAATCACTGTATGCAATTATGCAAGCGCACACACTAACCCTATACAGACATCCTACACATTTAACATCTCTTGTAAGTGGACATTTACACACACACACACACACACACACACACACTGGGATGTAGATGGAAATGGAAAAGTACCTAGATACTGCAACAATATACACACCAAGGCATTACCCAAAGCTCCTGTCAGTAAATTATTAGCTCTCTCTCTTATTAATATACCTATGTCAATCACTCGAGCATTTGGTATAAAGTCACACAAGCATTTAAAATGTCTACATATCTGGGCGAACTGGTGAATTTGGACATGCAAATTTGTACTGTAAAACTGTCTAGGCACTGCTGACTTCTGATGGAACGGGGAGGCGGATAGTTCAAAAAGAAGAAGCTATCACAATTTATTAGCTGTGTTGCACCATCCACTTTCATAGCACTGCTCTGTAGAAGTAAACACTGCTCCGCAAAAGGGGAAAGGTTTGCAGTTATGAGACAGGGCTCAATGGTACAAATACTGTGTGAACTTAATGTCCAGTTAGTGACAAAGCTACAAGCTAACTCGCTTCTGTGACTGACTTGCAGTGGCATTTTCCCAGCCGGCTAGCATATTTGCTGTTAGCTCTTCAGATACAGTAGTTCAACAACTACTGCACGCTTACATCACCTGGTTTCTAGCACCACCTATTTCACAAGGAGGCATGAATCAACTTTGCCGTGCCACTTTATGGTGTGACAAGGAGCCGGCTGCACTAGCTGTTTGTAAGTTACAACTTGGCCTATTCACAAGGTTGCACCACACAAAATAGTTCTTCCATAGAGATTAGTTGTTATAATTAGTATGCCAGATGTTGTGTAGGTAACTGAACCAACTTACTAAACTAAAGTTAGCTTGCTAATATCTGACCAGTTTAGAGTAAGAGGCAAATATTAAGTATGATCGAACATCTGCCCTGAAATTTGCTAAATGCTGTTTAATAATGTTTTTGTGCAGACCTAACCAGTTTATGTTTTGGCACATAAATCCTGAACCAGCTGAATTCCCTGAATCAGGACAGCTGGTCCACACTGAACAGATTTGACAGCATATTGATTTTTGTATATTTTTTATTTTTTACAAAAAAATGTTTTTTACCACCAAAAGCAAATTAAATTTCCTTTCACAAGTAAAATGTTTCAATAATACATATGATATGTTACTCTGAACAAACCAACATGCCAGCAATCTTCTTAGATTCAACAGGTGTTACATCTATTATCAACATATTTGACAATATTAGTAGCCATAGTAATAGTTAGAAATGGTTACTTTCATGTTTTAATGGTAACAGAATTTAACAATAATGCTGTGGAACTCTAAAAAAAGGTGTTGGAAACGTGAATTGAGTGAGCTATTTACATGCCAGTTTGACCGTACGTCTCTCATAATTGAACTTTATCCAGTCTAATCTAAAACAATCTAAAACATTTTACAGGTGTGTTGACCCAAAACGAGGCTGCATGCACTTGTGTTGTCACTTAATCTTGCATACGAGAATGATCTGCCCTAGGTGTTAAAGCTTTTTGGGCACTAAGAACCTTTTACTCACAGCTATGACTCACAGTGAACATCACATCCATTAACCCTGCGTGCCGCTCTGCTTCTCACCAGCACTGAATGCTGATGTGGAGAACATTTAAATGCAAATCACCTTGATTAAAACATTTCAGAGACTGTACAAAAATGAACAGGTAATGAACCTGCTCAGTATTAGTAAAGGCCCAGAGGGTTATAACCTCTATTAAAGAGCATAATCGCACAACAGCTCTCTTTCATGATTGTCCTCCAGATAAACATGACCAATATTTCATTGAGCCACTAAATCACTAACTGCATAAATCTAAATCTGTCTGCCAAGTTTGCCCTCTCACAGTCTCTGTCTTTTTCATTCCTCATTTCTGTTCTCTTGTTCTGACTGCATTCTGTGATTCTCTGAGGGTCTTGCTGTGATGTGTGTCTGAAGCCTCAGGAGGACATTACATATGAATATGTTGTTGCTGCTTTTTATTGTTGCTAGCGCCATGTGTCTTCGCTCCTGTGATCTCTAATCTCTGTGTCAATCACAGAGCCTGTTAACTCCCCCGCCCAGGCCACTGGCAAGACACAGTCAAAGGAACAGACATGAAAGCGGAAGCGACAGAGATGAAACACTGAAGTGATGCAGGGAAATCAGTCACACACACTGAAACACATGTGACAGCAGGTACATGAAAAGCCACACATCTCAAACTTTACTGCTCATATGCATATGTATGAAATCTCAACACTCCCACATTCTATGTGTGAAAAACTTGCATTTATATATACTGTATGTTAAATATGTGCGTTTCACATACAGTCCATAAAGTGTTTAACTACAGGATATCTTAGTATAATATGAAACAATAAGAAGAAGACGATGGGGAATAATGTCTGGTCACAGGAAAATAAAATGGATCAAATAAGACATCCATAAGCCCATAGTAACTGCCAAGATAATTCACCAGTGTTTTTGTTGCTGCTTATAACATTTCCCTTGATGGAAATACAAAAAATACACTACAGTGAATGGATGAGGTAATCAGCAGTTACATGACAAAATAACTGGATGGTGTTTTTTATTGTAGCTGGTGATTTTCATCAACCAGACCTTAGAACTGTTTTACCTAACCTTCTACCACATTGTCCACATTCCCACCAGGGGAAGCAATACCCTGGACCATCTTTATACAAATATTCCAAGCAGCTACAAAGCCCTCCCCCATCCCAATGTTGGTTTATCAGGCCATATTTCTCTGCTTCTCCTGCCCACTTACACCCAGCTGATTAAATGGGTCAAACCAACAGTAACAGTGAACATGTGGACAGAGGCTACAGCAGCTCTGCAGACTGTTTTGAGTGCACAGACTGGTTCAGAGAGGCCGCCACCCAGGATAACCACATCAATCTTGAGGAATATACGATATCAGCGACATCATACATCAGCAAATGTGTTAATTAGAGCCCGACCGATATGGGTTTTTGGGGGCCGATGCCGATATTAAAGTTAAAAAGAGCCAATATTTTGATTTTAAGAATGATCTGGATAGCAGACCCCTTTACTGTATAAACTACACTAAGAACAGGCCGATATTGAAAGCTGGTGTTTATGTGGGCTATAAAAGCTTTTCCTAAATGATTTATGTTAATAAAATCAATTACAGTCTCAAAAAGTGAACATGTAAACAATTGCACGTCAACGACTAACTGCAGACAGGCAGCTGGCAGATATATTTAGAATAGGTCAGAAACTATAGTTTAACGGCTCATTAACGTTAGCGCTCTTTCTTTTTTAATAGTCATATATCTGCTGTTATAAATGGCCGATTAAATGCAATTCGCTCATATCGGTTGATATTATTGGCCGGCCAATATATCGCACTCTAGAGATAATGATGTGGTGATCACAAAGTAAAAATAAAATCATTCCCCAACTAGAAAGCCAAGATGAATGAACAGGTGAGGGCTCTATCAAAAAAGCTGCTTTTCGGTCAGGTGACAAGGAGACAAACAGCACCGCCAGACCGAGACTAGAAGCTGGCATCAAGGAGGCGAAGCAGAGACATCAGCAGAGACTGGAGAGAGACCTCAACACCAATAATACCAAAGATATGTGGCAGGCCATCAAAACATCACAGGCTACAAAAGCAGCCCCCCCCCCCAACATCATGTGTGAGGCCACAATACCATATGATCTTAAAACCATTTACGCTTTGATCTCCTCTACAAAGAGTTAGCTGTAAAGTCTAGTCCACTTCCAGAAGAACTGCCTGTCAGTTTCATCAACATCCCAAGCCATGTACTAAAAACATGTGCCAAGCAGCTAGCTGTCATAGAGGTCATTCTGTCATTTTTAACATAACACTGTCACAGAAAAGGGTTCCCACCTGCTTGAAGACAGCCACTACATCCCTGTACCTAAAAAATCTGCAGTGTGTAATCTGAACGACTACCGCCCTGTAGCAAGGACCCCCATACTGGTGAGGTTCTTTGAGAAACTGGTTTTCCAGAACATCAAAAACAATATCCCAGTCAGTCACTGTTGCGAAGTTTGCAGACAACACCACCATCATCGGATCTCAAACAACGATGAGACTTCCTGTCGGGATGAAGTTGACAATCTTGCAGAGTGGTGTTTACAGAACAACAAACTGTTCAACATCAGCAAAACCAAAGAGCTGGTAGCAGGGGAACAGTTTTAGGTTCCTGGGAATCTGCATCACAGAGAACCTGACATGGTCATCTCACATCTCCACGCTGGTGAAGATAGCTGAGAAACTGTATTTCTTAACCACTTGGCGGAAACTTGGCAAAATTCCCATTCAAAGTTCTAACTACAGTGGGTGATTTAAACCACGTAGAAGATCAGTGGTACCCACCGAGTGTCAGTAATATCGGTGGGGTGCCTGCGCAAAAATACTAAAAGACAGTACCCATCCCAACCACAGCCTGTTCACGTTGCTGCACACTGAAACCCTTCTGTCTGTACGTCTCTCCATGAACACATTTAGGTATAGTTACAAACATGCACACACACACACACACACACACACACACATAGAAATTGGAAAAATGCATTAGGTAGCCGCCTAATAATGTCCTTTTGTAGTTTAATCAATTCATCCAACAATGAGCTGCTAAATCATCCAGAGTTCATTTGGAGAATATCTAATCATCCTCCTTCACCTGACTGCACCACAGCTGGAGGACACAGACTCAGAGTCATTTGGCACTTTCAGTGTGCGTGTGTGTGTGTGTGTGTGTGTGTGTGTGTGTGTGTGTGTGTGTGGACTCTCAGAGTCCAATGACTCTGTGAGCATCCTAAATGCTACAGTGGCAACATGGTCACAGTGACAGTGTAAACCATATTACCGTAAAACTTTGAATAATAGCCCAGGCTTTTATTTGCTAAAATCACTGAATTGACCCTTTATTTGGGACAGGCATCCATATGGGACAGGCCTTTAATTCTTGAAACTACTCAAATTCTTGAAACTACTATGAAATAGTTTATTTATTTCAAACAGAATAATACTTTATCAAAGAACATCAAATACATATCGTTCATTTGATCTAGCTCCGACAGACGGATTATGCGCTTTTATTTTGAAGGCAGCAACCAATCGAAAACAACAATATGGTGCAGGATGAGAGAAGTTAGCAGACAGAGAGCGATGGACTTCACATGACAGGATTCACAACTTGGATAAATTTTTATGAAAAGCTGTTTTGATTCTTTTGATGGGTAGACCCTTACAGACTAAAGGAATATATAAAATAATCAAGGAACGGACGCATTCAGACTTAATGAGAGGACTTAATGAGCGCTTCAAAGTTAACTTGAGGTGAGTCAGCACTTTTCCCCCCTTTCCTCTCTTGTAGCCATGCAGGTTACACCGGTAATCTAGAAGAATTAGACTTTGGGTCTTGTTGTTTCCGTTAAATGAACTTAACAGTGGTACTGTAGAGAATCTAACCCATCTAATGATTTGCAGCATGTCCATATTGACGTATTGATCATACGTTTAAACATTAATATTTGTATGAACGATCTAAACAGCTTAGAAGCAGCTAATGCGGGCGACCCCGCGGGGTTTAAGAGGTTTTATACATCCAAAGAACTTCTATAAAAACCAGACCATGCATTTAATCAAGGCAGGCATTTATTTGTCAAAATGTGTTCCCACACAAGGCCAGTAAAGGAGATAGGCGGCTATTTGGGACTCGGCTATTAATTTAAGTTTTACGGTAGTCTAGCGTGTCTAGCATGCTAACATTTGCTAATAAGCAGTAAACACAATGTACAGTTGAGGCTGATAGGCCATTGTTTTACAGTTAGTTGGTTATTAACCAACGTATTGACCAACATAATTGATTATGTCGCTAAAGGAAAAGTCGGTGAATCCCAAAAGTGATTAGAATTCATCATGAGAAGGACAAGAGTGTCTGCACCAAATTTTACAGAAATAACTGTTTCACTTAAAACTAAAACTAAAAACACTTAAAACTGTTTCACTAAATATCAACCTCGTGGTGACTTTAAAGGAAAGTCTGGAGATTGGCAAATTATTAGGTTACGTGATCTGGAAACCATGTCTGTACATTTTTTGCCAGTCCATCCAGTAGATGTTATTATTATTATGGTATTATTATATTGGTTTGGTATTGTGGTGACTCAATACTCATTGACAGAAAAGCACAAGACAGCACAGATTTAGTTAACGGCTTTAGGGCGACTAAGTAAGTCATACCAGTGAGCAAGCATGCACAATACCAGGACCCTGGAACAAGCTCACCTAAATGGATTGCAGCCATTTGTAATGTTATCAAATCCACCCGTGCTTTTCCTGTGATGACAAGCCAAAATGTCTGCTGTTAAAAAGGTCTATTCCTGCATTGCCTGCTGTCCCACACCTTGAAAAATATGGCAATATGGCCAATTATGGCATTAATGTCAGCAAGATAAAGATTAATGAAACATTCTTATCAGCTTTTAGGTAATATTTTCACTCTTTGGAAAACTCACCAAAGGATTCTAAAACTGTCAAGGGGAGAGCCTGTCTTTAAAGGGCTCTCCCATATCTAGGTGTACCAGATTGCCTCTGGCTTCAAAATTGTGCTGCTTTGCGCACATGTGAGAAGTTTGCCTTTAGGGCTTTCTGGCAAAAGGCTTTCGGTCTTTATTTTTTCCTACACATAACAAAGTAGTTTGGTGCCTAAACCTAACCAAGTAGTAAGGTTTTCTGGCAGAAAGCCCAGAGGGCAAACTTCTTCCATGTGCGCACTGGGAATGGCACACTTCACAACGTGCACTTCACAACATGCCCCTTGATTCATGAAAGTAAACCCCAGAATGTAGTGTAACTGGACGCTCATCAAATGGATTACTGTGTCCAAACACTGTAAACGGAGTGATTATCTTTTTCTATATATATTTCTGGAAGTTTGTTTTTCTGCAAGATCAAATTCTGTTTTCTATTCTTTTCAAGCTGAATCCAATCATGACTCATATCACAGAGCTTTGAGCGAAGGCCATCTATTTATCTATTTATCTATCTATCTATCTATCTATCTATCTATCTATCTATCTATCTATCTTTCTAGCTATCTATCTCCTGTATCTATAAGAATCATCACACACAGTTTCAGAACATTTTGAGAAATTGCCTGACTGAATCTATCACCACTTAGGCTCTGGGGGACTGAACATATTCAATCTATGAAGCTACATTAGATGAAAAATACTTGTAGATGATGTATCAGTCATGTCTGTTAAATGTATGTCTGTGAAAGTAGATGGCGCCCATTCAGCAAATGGAAATGTTGTTCATTCATGCATCGTGCATACTTCACACTCACCATGAAGTGTGCACTCACATACAGTATTTTGCTGCAAGACCTAAATTTATATTATCAGTTACAAGTTTATGATAAAATCTAGTGTGTAAAATCAGTGTTACCAAGATTTCAAACTCCACATGAGAATAACAGAAGGCTAAACTTCTCATTCTGCTCATGAAACTGAATGGTACAGAGAAGGGTTTAAAACGCCAGTGGGGGGTTACCATTCAAGTTCAACAGAAAAAAAGAATTCATCTCTCTAATAAGTAAATCAACATATCTGCAGCTAATCAGCAATGTTAACATACTTTATGGAGTCAGCAGCTGCTGCTGCATAGATAAGTCCATTTATGACAGTTAATCAGTGCAACCACCTTGTATCTATATCACGCTCACCCTGCGGCCACCTTTAATACACTTACACATTACACATTAAGCTATTAAAAGCTTGACAAAGGCACTTCTGTATCTGCAGTGGAGCAGCCATCCCAGGGCCGGGCAGAATCCGTTTCTGCTCTACTGATTCTGGCCTTTAGTTCGACGGTGGTCCACTGGTGTAATCGGCCAGCACTGTTGTCACTTAGGCTGTAAAACAATCTCCCATCAGCACCATACATCACTGTCATACTTAATGTAGTATTCCTGACATTTGTGTCTCGACTAGTGCCCATATACTACGTGATAAATGGGCCTAAGCAAGTCACATTCCGTACCAGAGTACAAGATATCATTTTAATTTGTGTCAGATGGTGCAGTGAATGTTTTGTGAATTTAGCACAATGACAACAAGTCCTCCAAATAAAAAGAGAAAATGCATAGTGTGTAGATGCAATCCAGAATCCACATAGAAGATTTAATGTTTGGGCGTCCCTATTGGCAGAATGACATAAAACGTGTCTTTGTGCCTTTCAAAGTCATTACAAATCACTGTTAATAAATAAACCAGTTTCATTATGACACAATGCTATGGTTAAGGTTCATTTAGCTTTAGCACATAAACAACTTGGTTAGGTTTAGCAAAAGTACATATTTAAGATTAGGGGACTTTTGTCAAATTGTTATGGTAAGGTTTAATAAAGGTGATCATGGTTTAATAAAGACCACTGTTGAGAGTAAACGTTCAAGCAAACAATTCCTCTTTTTTCCTTCTGTTTTCCTATGACCTAACATAATTCTAGAGGGTTTTGTCACTTGATCAAAAACGACATTTGCTTGTGTAGTTTTCCTGGGAGGACAGTCTCCGCAATGATGTAAATACAAAAAACGAAAATAATATTAGCAGAGACACGCAATCAACTTTTTACATCATCTGTCTTTACCTCTCTTATGTTTTGACAAACAACAAATATGGTGTTGGTCAATGCCCTCCAAAAGAACAGCCTTTTCTGATCTGGCACCACTATTGTCAGGACGAACCCAAATCCAGGGTGTAGTTACGTTGTATTTCATAATAATCCCTTAAAATGTACTTAAAATCCACAGCACCAACAGGGACATGGTTCTTCTCCATCTTGCTCAAAAAGCTAATACTCTTTCACCGAGCTTCTGAAACTCATCTGGAATATCATATTTTTGTCCTTGTTAATAACAGACATAATCACAGCCTAATATTTGATGGAGGCACACTCTGTTCTGTTTTCATGGTGCTTAAAATGGGATTTGTAATAGATGTTGTGTTGCTAGCACAAAAGTATAAAAAAAATGACGTGGGCTAATTAAAGCTTATCATAGCCTAAATCATCCTGTATTCAATCAAGGTAATGATTAATTTTGTTGTGGGTGCTAATCCTTCACAATGCAGCAAAATGCAGCCTTAAAATAAAGTATGAGTATGGCATACAGGCAACTGTGGTTATCTTTAAACCACTGATGTGTTTACTTCATCTAAATATGTAGAGTTATTACCCACATTGCATATATGCATGTGTTCAGTTATGTTTTATGCAGCAACATTTCAAGTGAGCCATAACTTAACAGCAAAAAGCCCTGTGGATGCATTTGTTCGTTTCTTTCACTAGTCAGAAATCTAGTTCAGGAAAGGACTTTCAGCAACACCATCAGCTTTGATATGATCTGACTCAACTAATGCATAATCTTCCTATATTTGGGTTGGATTATGAGCACAGAACAGATCGTGTTCTCACTTCTTAAGTTATTTAGGGTGGCATGGCGTACATTGTGAGAATCCCAACCAACAATTCTTTTGGGCTGCCTATAAGCCAGCCTCTCTCTTCTCATGTATCCAGATGAATCAAACTAAAACAAAATTACTTCTATAAAAGTATTTTTTATTATCTCCTAAAATGTAACTACAAAGATTTAAGTGTATCACACACACTTAATTCTATTGTGAAATTTACTTTATATTTCCAATATTTAGACCTCAAACTGTAAAAATACCCTGTGGATGAAACATTTTCTGAAAGTGTCATTTTCACATCAAGAAGATGAGTGTATGACCTGTCTTTTCCTTCGTTTTTGACTGTTGCCTTATGGTCAGCATCTCACGAGCTTTGGTAGTGTGTCTCTTTGTTTCAAAATTATATTCACAAATTCTGCCTTGTGGCCAGTCCTGCCAGGGACAGACTGAGAATAAAAAACAGCCCTGGACTATGTAACTAAACCAGCCACGTGATTACTTACATTAACTATCATAATTTGTGGAATTATACATGCAACCTGTATAATGTTCCTCTCCGGGAACCATCACCTCATCGTGGTGGAGAGGTTTGCGTGTCAGAGTATTCGGCCTTCTTGCAGACCCTGAATGGAGTTCTTTATGGGGCTCCAGTAGGGGACTTGAGATCTCGTCACTGCTTTTTGCGGATGATGTGGTCCTGATGGCATCATCGGTCCTTCAGCTCTCACTGGATCGGTTCACAGCTAAGTGTGAAGCGGTTGGGATGAGGATTAGCACCTCTAAATCTGCGGCCATGATTCTCAGCAGGAAACTGGTGGATTGCCTACTCCAGGTAGGGAATGAGTCCTTACCCCAAGTGAAGGAGTTCAAGTACCTCGGGGTCTTGTTCACGAGTGAAGGGAGATTGGAGCAGGTGATTGGCCGGAGAATCGGAGGAGCAGGGGATATTGCACTCGCTTTACCACACCGTTGTGACGAAAAGAGAGCTGAGCCGTAAGGCTTCGTGAGGAGTCAGAGTAGAGCCGCTGTTCCTTTGCATCGAAAGGAGCCAGTTGAGGTGTTTTGGGCATCTGGTAAGGATGCCTCCTGGACACCTCCCTAGGGAGCGCCTCGTGATCCCCCAGTCAGTGTGGCTCGTTTGGGGTCCCCTGCTGGAGCTGCTGCCTCCGCGACCCGACCCGGATGAAGATATATGGATGGACTTGTATAATGTTCTAATTGTTTTTACACTATTTCAGATCAGAATATATGGTACTGTTATTGTTGGGTGAACAAAATATCAGAAACATCTTTCTTCAAAGTTCACTACCACTACACTACCACAACAAAGTAGTAGTACCATCAAAACTACATATTAAACCTCCATATTTAACATTAATGGTAACTAGCATTTAAGCAGTGCCTTTTGCACTACGTTACATTGCACATGTTCTTTCTCATGTTAACTAAGAACTGTTGGCACATGATTAGAATTAAAATTAAACAGTACAGCTGTAACATAAACAGCTTTTCTTCATTGAATCCTTGTGTAAGAAAGAAGACCTACAAGGGATGTCTAAGCTAATCACACAGACAAAATACTTTTGAGTACTTTGGTTATTAGCATATAAGAATTTCTGATGAAACAAGGGCAGAATATTAGATAATTAATTTTAGCTGCTAACCTTTTCTTTCATAGCATCAGCTCAACTTGTTTCAAAGCTCCTGGTACTCCAGATGGGCAGTGTGCACTTGAGTTCTACCTTAAAAGTACAGTAATACTTTAATGTTACCACCTACTGTACAGTTAGGTCACCACTTACCTTGATCGAGATCATACTCCTCCATGGTGCTGACAAAGTGAGGTCTGGAGTAGAAGTTATGTGGCCCTGGTTGCTGGAGACCCCCCAGGCTGAACAGGCTTCGCTCGTTTGTTGCACAGCAGGAAAAGGCCCTCCGGCTTGGGATGCACGGATAGCGTGTCCAGCTCTTCACCTCCAGATCAAAAGCCTCCAGCGCCGTCACCGGCATCTTTCCCTGACGACCACCTGGAGGAGGCAGGAGAACTTTCAAACTCAGGGTCAAAACGCATTTATGATGATATCTTTAAATGTCCACAGAGCTTACACTGTATATATTTATGTATGTATGTCTATATATGGATATGTAGTGTTGTAATAGCCATCTGGATCACTTGATTTAGTTTACAACCATGTTTAAAGCCAATTCCCCCAAGATGTTAAACAACAAATCACTTTTGTATTATCATAAAGATGTGCATTTGCATTTACCATCTCATAAAAGAAATACATTTCCAGGAAAATATGCATGTACTCAAATAAAGCCAAAGACTTAAAATACAAATTTTCCTTATGACCCTGTTTGTCCTTGTTTTCCATTCCCTGTTTCTTTTCATTTCCTTTTAATCCCCTGCTGCTGTCACAAAGTTTCCTTGGCATTTATGTCAAAGCCTGGCAAGCGTGCAGACCAGCCCTGGGACCACATTTCATTTTGGACTGAAAGCAGAGCACAACAGCAGGGTGCTCCCTTAGGATGCCTACAAGTTGTTTACTTCCACGAATCATAACTTAACCTTGTAAAATGCAACTACAAGGGAAAGCAAAGTGGTGAGAGAGGGAGCAAGAATGTGAATGATGGCGTAAGGGAGGAGATGTTGAGGCCAGTTTTGGACAATGTGAGAGAGGTGTTGAGGATAATAAAAAGGACTAAGAGGAATGAAACATAAATGGAAGGAGAAGTAACAAGAAAACAGAAACAGATAGCGGAGAAGAAAGAGGTAGCGGGGGGTGGAGGATGACAAAATGACAATGAGCCTGAGAAATTGTGCAAAAATAATATAGGGAAGAGAGGAGAATGTGGAGGAGTGAGAAAAGAAAGTGAAAGAGGGTCAACTGGAGTAGGCAGGGTGGCATGGCGATCGATAGCAATAGCGAGACAAAGTCGAACTGAGTGGGAAGCATCAGAGTCATAGATGTGTGAGAAAGAAGAAGATTTTGAGCTAAAACATCTGTTAAATTACTATATAAATGTGCATTATATAGAGGCATTACAAATCCACACTAAAATAGGATTCATATACTTATATTTTCAGCCAGATTGGATAGTTCACATTCAGCTACTGCAGTACGCCATAGACAGATTTTTGACACCATTAAAAAAAAGAGAACATG
Source organism: Micropterus dolomieu (assembly GCF_021292245.1). NCBI lineage: Eukaryota > Metazoa > Chordata > Actinopteri > Centrarchiformes > Centrarchidae > Micropterus > Micropterus dolomieu. The sequence continues at coordinate 83,236 of NW_025741912.1, forward strand.
TGATGCTGACTGTGTGATAGGACACACAATACGAAAATATTATTTCTATGACTTCATTTATCCACTTATCCACTGTATATAATTTTTGTATATAACATTTGCTTTTGTGAGTAACATAAAAGGAACTACAACTTAATCTTGTTTTACTACCCTGTGTTGTAAAATGATAAATAAATCTACCTTGTACGTGAAGAGAAGACATTTTGGTAAATACGCTTATTTGCTTTCTTGCCCTGAGTAAGATTGAAGATTGACAGGCTCGGGCTATCATGAAGAGAACCAGGAGCGGATTAGCTTAGATTTGCATAAAGACTAAAGAGCTAAACAGCTACACAGCTTACCTGGCTCTGTCCAAAAATATGTCTACCAGTACATCTAAACTGTACAAGTTAACGTTGAATCTTGTTTTTTTAATCTGTACACAAATTGAATTTTGTGGGGAACATTTTGTTTTATGGGGAATGAGCCAAGACACATGTTTTCCAGTTTATGGCTGTTTTTCAGTCTATGCTAAAATAAGTTAATTGACTCTCTGCTCTACCGCCATAGTTAGCGCACAGACATGAGAGTGGTATCTATCTTCTCATTGAACCCTTGGCAAGAAAGCAAAAATGCATATTTCCCAAAAATGTTGAACAATTCAGCAGCAAACACCATTAACTCTTCTGTCTGGTGTATACTATCATTACAACGCACACACTAGATGATTCAGTCAAGACACAGGACAACACACTAGGCGTTTACTAAACAATTTCAGAGCGGCGAATCCAGGGACTTGGGATCTCACAGAAACTTGTGTGATCAAGCGCGACTTCAGAAAAACAAACAACATGGAGGCAGACTGTCGTTTCAGCTGGTTGCATTAGTATGTGGATATGTTTTGCACCGAAAAAAACAAAAAAAGATGTGAATGAAGTCATGGCTGAGAAGACTGGATCAGCATGGCTTATACGTTTTGCAGCATGAGCAAGTACACAAAATTCGGTCGGCAATGCTTCCCAGTCAGCTCCCTCTCATTGGCTATTGAGGGTTTCTATTCTATATTGTTGTATATAGTTGTTCCTTTCACACTGCAAAATTTCCAGTAGGATTTAAAATCGCGGAAACTCCAACCCAGTCGGTAACATTAGGATTATGTCTGTAAAGCTCTCAAACTACAGGATGATTTGGGCAGAAAATCTGTTCAGACCACCCTCAGACTGGTAGCCCCCCGCAACTGTCGGGAGGGGCAAACTGGGCTCACAATCTGGGCAATAATCCTCTAGTGTGTGGCCAGCATTAAATAACTAGACCTTTAAAAAGAGAGGCATGGTGTCAAATCGACTCAATTAGCACATTTTGGCCGGCGCAGTTGTCATTTTCACGCCCGGCGCCCACGTTGTGTAAGTAGCAAATGTACTTGCACACGAGGTACAGCAGCATAAATTCACTGATTAGTTAATCAATCAATTTATCTCCAGACAGGATCGGTCAGGACGCACTGACCGCAGTTTCTCTAATCATTTCAGTAAATTGTAAAACACTCATACATCCATACAACACACAATAAAGAAATGACCGGTTCATCATAGTTTATAATAATGCAGCGCAGTGAGGATACAGACATTTCATAGAGGAGCTTCACGCCATGCACTTAGATCATCAGGGCCCTAAACACCCCACCATTCTGAACAGCTTCTACTAGAGATAGCACATTATTTTATGCTTCTGAATATGGCTCAGCAAAATATCCAACATCCTTTTTCCCCCTCTCTTTCTCCTCCAACACAGAACTAGATAGTTAACTGTCCAACAAATGGTATCCATTTCATTTGTTGATATTAGTTGATTCCCTATGCATGCTTTTTTTTGCCATAACCTCTTCACACGTTGGCTCAAGCTAAAGCAGCCACCACTTTGGATCCCTCGCAGAAAATAAGCAGGCAAATACTGTTTTTCGGTTTGCGTTCTTACAGGCCATAATGCTTGTGGTTACAAAATACATATATCTGATGTTTCTAGTGTGTATGAGATTGTCCTGGCAGATGAAGGTACAAGATGCTGACCAATATAGTGACCATTTCTGATCTCCCTACTGTTAACTGGAAAATAATATATTCAATAGCAAGAAAGGCTTCAGGGACCAAGGGGATGTGTCTGTATGGTGATTTTGATTCCTTATCTGTCTTTGCAGCTGCAGATGGATTGTGTTACTTTAATTTACTGTAAATCCCCTTTATTCAAGAGCACGCAATCAGATAAAAGAAGCAATGTGCTGTGAGTTTATATGCATATCCTTTTTTTTCACCAAATCATTTTTGATCATCCTTAACTTGCTGACAAGCTGCACTTCTGAGCTGATTACCAAGCCTGCAAAAAAGTCCTTGATTCAAATTGTATACAAACACAGACACACACAAGTATTTTAAAGCAGCATGAAGCTTGATGAGTTACATCATAGGCCAGTAAGTCAGCTGTTGACAGGGAACACACAGAATTCAAATCAAAGGGGGTTCAGGCACCCACTGATCCAAACACACCCCTGAGTGGAGCAGCAGCTGCAGAAGCAGCATGAATTTACCAGGTACAGTAAACTTTTCAGCTACAGCAAGTGAATAGTCATTACATTCACACTACGTGACTGGGAAACAGAGAGACTTAGAAAGAAAGAGAGAGAGAGAAATGACCTGGTTTTTCAGTTATAAAACGAACACGAATATGAAGCATGAATATTACATTATTCTGTTTGACCATCGTTCATCACTCTGTGTATAAACTGATGTAATGTGATTAAACTGTCATATTTGTATTTGTGAGTGTGTCGCATCCATGTGGATGCACTTTAGACTGGCCATCCTTCTCTGTCCAATGCACTTCCAAGGCATCATTAACTCCAGCCACACCAAGATGAATTAGCTTGCTAGATTGCAGAGAAGTTATGGATGTTTTATTTTGGGAACAAACTGCTAATTTTACTGCATCATGTATTCTTTTTTTCATTTTATTTTATTTTGGTGATGGTTTTAGAGAAAGTTGAAGCCATGCAATGCATTGATCTATTTTATTTGAGATGTCCTTGTACAGTCCAAGAGATTTTCATGTCTTGGTTGTAAGTAGTCAGAAAAACAAAGATAAAATGTCACAGGTAAGATGCAAGACTTGACCAACATGACCAACAGTCGGGTGACAGTCGTTGTCAGCCCGTGTAATAACCACATGCCATCTATGCAACACAAAGTGCAATAATCTGTTTTGTGCAATAATCACATGCTGTTTGAACTTTACAGAGTATTATACTTTCACAGTGTTTATATTACTTATATTAGAGTGTTTATACTTTTATAGTGTTTATATTTCTTATATTGTTGATATTTTGTGTTCATGCTTTTATTTTTTAAATTTTTAATTAGCATCTACAGGTTTGCCCCAAATGACATCTCACTGTACTTGCACTGTGACAATGAAGATATCTATCTTTTTTTCAAAAATGACCCTTGTGAATCTTCCATTTTATAATTTGGTTATTATTACGCCTGCATTCATGTCCGAGCCATTTAATGTTTATATTTATATACAGTATATAATGTATATTTATCTGCAGAGTAACTACAGTCGTGAGATAAATATAGCACAGTACACACTATAATATTTCCCTCTGAAATAGTGAAGTAGTAGAGTAGCATCAAATGGAAATACTCAAACATACAAGTACTGCAAAATTGTACTTCACTTATTTGCTCATGTTTTCATTACTTGTAGTATTTCGAAATAACTAAAAAAATGTGTGTTGTCAAATTAATGAATATGTTTTCTCCGAGCTCTCATGGCCTCTGCACATAAGCAGAGAGTCATTCTATCTCTCTGGCCGAGCTTGTGAGAAAAAACATTAATAAGGAAATGACCAAACCTCCTGCTCTTGGGAGGCTACAGCTACTTTGTCCTGAATGTGGACTGTGTTGTTGCTTGTAGCGTGTAGTGAAACAGATTCATCTTTTTGCTAAATGCTTCACCAGTGACATAAAATTATCGTACCCTGCCTTGTGTGATTCCAATTTCTCTCTCAGCAGTAGTGTGAATTTTTGACCAAGTCTCAATGAGTAATAACAGCCCCCCAAAGAGGCAAAATTAGAACAAAGGGAACCTCTGATCATGGATAGAAAATGACTGTGCTCAGAGGAAAAAATCACGACACAGGATCTGTATTGAACACACATTCTTTTTTATTTCCTTAAGAGCAGCTTTTAACTCCAACTCTGTCCTTGTGATCAATATTGTATAAAGACTGTGAGGCTTCTCGGACCAGAGGGACACATTTTTGTCTCTCCATCAGTTTCTTTCACAGCTCTAAAACTGCCGGGTAGATAAAGTCAGAGAAGTAAAAAGGCTTATGGTGAAAACAGTCGCAACACTCGCAAATCTCTAGACACATGCTTCAGTAGGTGTGCGTGCAGTGGATGAGCAACAAAGCAACAAACAGAGGGACACAACACAGACTGGACCAAGTACAACTACAACTATTAGGAAAAGTGGCCAAACTTAGAGTTACTTTCACTTTATCTACTCTCTCTAAGCACTCGGGGTACATCAAAGGAGCATAGAGGGTGAAAATGGTCAGTGGATAATACCAAACCCTGAAGAGTGAAGCACCTCAAATGTGTCATCCATCACCAGCTATTGATGTCCTTGATAAAGTGACTAAACATGTCCCTCTTCACTCTACAGAATCCCTAAACTGAACTCTCAGGTGATTTCAGCGAGACTATTATAGTAGTAGTATAGTATTAAAAACTCTGTTGAATATGGGGTTATTGCCGCAACTATGTACGGTGAAGACAGCTCATGGTAACACTTCTCATAGTAACACAGTGCACTTTCCAGCACGTGAGTTTTCTATGAACACGGCGGTCAGAATGATCAACTGTCAGAGAAATGGTGGAAATATTTGTCACTAAATGCTGATACATCTTAGTCTTCAACAGGCCCAAACCTGAGCTTACCAAAGCTATTTGGTTAACGGCTTTCGTGGGTACGGGAAGCTAACTTTCCCCCACTGGACTGCCTCATCTACAAGGAAACTACCAGATGCGATATTCCTGCAATATAAGCGACTAAAGAGATGGAAAAATAGAATGATGCATGAAGTCGTGCAAGGTTCAAGCAGTATTTCTGTGTGTGTGTGTTTTGTTGTACAGCCATGCTAGTGTGTCTCTGAGGCTGGACTTAGCAGTGTTTGAGCTAAATGAGGACATCAGCGTGCTAAGATGTTCACAGTGAGAATGCTAACATTTACGTTTAACAGTTATAATATTTCACAGAAAAATGTCAAGTTAATGGCAGCGCTAGAGGAAAACTCAGGGGATCACCAAAGTCATTAGGATTTATCCTCTGGGCACCATGAATGTCTGCACCAAATTGCATCATAATCCATTCAATAGTTGTTGATATTTCTGTCTGTACCAAAATGATGGACCACCTTAACTCACCTAATTTTCATTCATTGTTTAAGATAAACATTTATGTAAAAATGTTGCACAGCAACATTCATAACATAAAACTTCTTTTTCTGAGTGATGGAGAATGGGCCCATATTATTTGTATAGAGCCATTTCATTAGTTTTGTTAGTTAATTCTTACAACATATATCCATGATGTCATTTTTAGCTAAAAAGGATGCATGGTTGTGCATGGGGTGGAAGCGGTCACTTTGAAGTGGTGCTATGGTTTTAACAAGTCCGGGAACCACTGGGACATAACAGTGTTGGTTTGAGAAATTAAAAGATAAAAAGAGAAATTAGATCATGAGTGTCATACCCATCATGTAGATTTTGTTTCCTCTTACAAAGGGCGTGGCTCCGTACCGCGGCGTGGGCATGGAGGTCATCGGCTGCCATTGGTCTTTCTCGGCCTCATAAACCCTCACCAGGGCCTGTGCCGTTGTGTCAGCTCCCATACCTCCCAATGCATACACCTTTCCATCTGCAGAGAGACATATAAAAGAGACACATTGCACATTAACAGCTTATTATAATTTACTCTCTTGGTGCAACATGTAGTCAATTGACATTTGCTCTCAAGCTTGTTGTCAGGTTAATATAAGGACAAATATTCCCAACACCTCTCCAAACAGCCAGAAAAAGTGATGCAACGCGGTGCCCTTTTGTCCCAGCATAACTGGTTCAGCTGTCATGTCTGCTATCTGTCGACAGTAATCCAAACAATTTGCAATATTTATGCCTGGGTCTGAGAAACTTCCAGATGACCCTCAAATTACTTTTTCACAAGGACATCCCCAACTACTGCAGTGTCATTGGACTATACAGAGAAGCAAGGGGAAGGGAGAGGAAAAGTGCTGAGCAAGCAAACACAGTGCTCCTGTACTGCAGGGGGGGAAAAAAAGAAGGAGAAGGGACATGAAAGAAGAGGAGAGGAGAAAACAGAACAGGAGAGGAGTGGCGGGGGAAACATGAGAGGAAATGAGAAGAAATAGCCTTTCATAGATTAACAGCACTCTGAAAGTTGTGACAACTTAAATCTGAGGGAGCGAGAGAGAGAGAGAGAGAGAGAGGGGAACTGAGAGACATGAAGGGAGAGATGGGGGTGTCTCAGTCAGCCAGACAGATGATAAATCCACAGAGCTGTGACTTAAACTGTGAAGAATAAAGCAATAATAAATCTGCCACTCAGAATGCAGCTCAACACGTGTGCGATTGCCCCGCAGTTCAGCAGTTATGATTGAGTAAATCCAATTTCACTGTTGTACATAAAATAAATGACGCAGCAAGGACACTTTCAAACAGCTCTCACCTCGTGGTGTCTAGTGTTTTTAATCTTTTGTGTTTTTGTCGTCAGTTGTTGCTTATGCTTTATTGTTCAATTCTTTACTGTTTTCATGATCTTATTGTAAAAATTGTACTTTTTTAAAGCACTTTGTGATCTTGCTCTGTGAAAGGTGCTATACTAAATAAAAGTTAAGTCAGGGGATCACCAAACTTCACAAACACCACTTATGTCTGAATGAAATTGTATGATAACCCTAAAAGCTGTTCACTGAGTGTCTAGACAAATTTGATAACAACAAAGAATGGCTACAGCTATAAAAAAAAAATGTAATCATAAAATGAATGTGCTGGGCCTCATGTAAGAACATTTAATGAAGAGTTTAGTGAAAATGGTATCATCGTAATTTTATAGGGGGTCATTCTAAATGTCAATGGTATTAAATGTAATTAGCATAATGTCAAAATTGCAAAGAAATTAATGATTACAGGGACAAGGAAAAGATTAATTCTCCAAGAAAGGAGGGCTCCTCTGTGTGTGTGTGTGTGTGTGTGTGTCAAAGGTGAAAATAGAAAAGATAATGGGGAAAAATAACAGATAGTTTAAACAACAATCAACTTTTTGTGTATCTTTAAGTGTCTATAGCAGAGCAAATCATTTCACATGCAGGATGTGTGTCTGTGTGTAAACCCGTTCAAAATGGCAACAAACTACCGGCCAAAACATGTCATACTAAATTGCTTTTACTTGAACTTTTACACTTCCAAAAGCTCCTTTCTCACAGCAGTATGATAAGAGTTTCCATGTATAATGAAATGAGAACCTGTTTTTAGTGAGATTAAATGTAGAAAGAAAAAGTTACATGCCCAGAGGAGAGCTTGGATATCTAAAGTTTTCTTTTAAATGTGTTCCATTATATGAGGGACACTTTTGTAAATAAAGATGTAGCATGTTCTAAAACATTTGTCCTATATTAGACATCAGTCTAAACATATTCTGGGAAAAGACAAGTTAAACTTTTCTCTTCTTGCAATACCTTCTAAAACAAAAGTAGTAATGTGCTTCATTTCGTTCACATTAGTCATTATCAAAGTACAAAAAGAATATATTTGAACCAGCACAACCCATATTTTCCCATCCAAGATTCCACCTACTGCAAGTTAACAAACACTAGTTGTTTTGAAGGTCTATTCACACTAATAAATTCAGTTACCCACAAATGATAGCGCTAATATCAGAATCAAAAAGAATCACAGCTCGTATGGATAAACTTTTTTTTTTTAAACCAAGTGCAACAAATAATCACAACATGAAATACATACTTAAAACGGGTACTATCTATGTATACACCTCAATTAACTGGCAGTATGACACAATAAATGTCCACCAATCAGGATTGTTATTAGACTGACTCTAGATGCTTGACATTTACGGACCACTCACACTGTTAACTGTGACCTGCAGCATCTCCACATTACTAGGACTCATGTCACTCTATCACTCAGTGACCTCCACTGGCTCCCCGTGGCCTCCAGAATCAGATTCAAGTCACTAATGCTGCATACAGAGTGACTACTGGGTCTGCACCATCTACCTAAACTCCATAATACAAACTTACTTTCCTTCTTGGCCGCTACGCTCCTCCAACAAATGCCGCCTGGCTCTGCCATCCCATCACACAAAGCAATCCCAGTCACGGCTGTTCTCATCTGTGACACCACGATGGTGGAACGAGCTACCACACGCCATCAGAGCAGGGGCGTCCCTCTCTGATTTCAAGAAGCTCTTGAAAACTCATCTCTTCTGAGAACACTTCCTCTTATAACACCTCTAACTCCTAACCTCTATAGTGCACTTCCTGTGCTCTTCTTCTTCTATCTCCTACAATTATCTTGTTTTGATTGCACTTTTTGTTAACTCTTACTTCCTTCCTTGGGTATCTACCCCATTGATGTGATATGAACTATTAGCTCTTACTAGTATTTATTGCTGCTCTTACTAGTATGTTTTGTCAGTTGTCGACCTGTAGTTGATGCTCTGTTGATGCTTGTATGTTGTTCCTCAAATGTAAGTCGTTTTGGATAAAAGCGTCTGCTAAATGAGTAAATGTAAATGTGTGAGTTTATGTCTGCGTGTGTGCTGTCGTCTTTTGGCCCATCCACGCTCTAATCATGTACAATCTCCTCTAATTAAGGCAACTGTGCTCTATTCTCTGCCCATCACCCCGGGAGACTCCATGGGAACCACAGCCTAACCCACAGTCTGTTATTATGGGCTGGATTTTGGTGCTTGGTGAACAAAAAGCGTCACCACTCAAAGCCAGACCACTGCGTCACTCCCTAGAGCTAAATTATGAAAGAATACACTTTCTGGACTAAATGTGCTCATAACGCTGTGTGCTGAACACATAAATGCAAATGAAAATGGTGGCAGCAGACACTAAGGACAACACATTAGTTATGCTTTATATTTTTGTCCTTTTTTTTTATAACTCTAATGCACAAACTCAGTCTGATGTCCCATCATGTCTCTCACCTTTTTGTTTTGTGTTTTTCCGCATCCTCATGTCACTGATACTTTCATTTTACTTTCATTATCTTCCATCACCCTTTTTTTTTATCCCTTTTGGTTTTTAACTGGCTCTTTTTTTCTCTTGCCTATCTTTTTATCCTTCCTTCTCATCTCTTTTTTATTACTCCTTATCCATTTTCCTCCCCCCTAATGCAGCATTCAGCCCTGGTATTGGATACTATGGTAACAGCAGAGAACGCAAGACATGACAGGACATTTTGAATGGTTATATGTTTTCAAATTTCAAACTTTAAATACATTTTAATCAACCAATCATCACAGTATGGGTGGAGTAATTTATATCTATTGTTGTCTGTCAAACTTCTGTTATTTTAGTGAGAGAAATAAAGGAGCAAGATACAAATAAACAGTTAATGAGAAAAGCATTACTGTATGAGTAAAACTGAATAATGAACCAATAACTCACATTTAGTCCTTCAGTCTGTCTTTCACTCTTTTATAATTGTCACTTTTTGCTTTTGTATGTCCTCAAGGGAGAGCTCAGAACAGCTTAATGTAGATCTGGGGGAAAAAACACCATAAAAACTATATTTTTTCCCTGTAGTGTTTCATTATGATACACAATAATTACGGTTTACACTGTTTAATAGACAGCTTAGTCCTTTCTAAAGATACACGTTAAGTTAAATGTTTTCTTTCTGATGGCTTTGCTCACTTTTGAAACACTTGTTTGCTGTTGACCTGTTGGCCACACAAGTTCTATTGAGGTTAGCAGAGAGCTTATATAATAATCTGACCAGAAATAAATCATCAGACCAGTTCTCTTATTTTTAGAAGCTTCCTGCATCCAGGCTCAGTCTGGATTAAACACACAGAGGAAATAAACACTGAGAGCAGAAGGGCACAAGTGATGTTTCAAACCTACAAAATACATTTATATTCTATTATTCTGCTTTGTCAAATACATTTTGGAGGACATGTAATTGCTGCCTGGGTTACGTTCACTAGCAAAGCTTTGACCCAACGCAACACTAGTGTGACATTCCTGAACCTGAGCAGTCATACAAAGGTGGTCATGGTTGTTGGCCGGGATAAAAAATACTTTGACACCACAGAGCAGAGCTGACATCCTGCATCCTACAAATTAGGTTTATAGGCTACTAAAACACTTCATCTCTTTCTTAAAGTAACTTTTTTTTTTTTAACCAACACCTAGGTCTTTCCCTAACCACAAGTGCTGTGAGTGCCTAAAATGCTTTAGTTGTTATGAGCAGGTACTGCAAGAGTAGATATTCTAGAAAAGCAAATAACATAGTCAGCCAGTGAACATTTACATATTTTTGAATAAATTAATTAAGTAAAAGTGTTATGTTTTATGTCTGGTCATTCACACTTACTGGCCACTTTTTTGGGTACACCATGCCAGTAGGGGATTGGACCCCCTTTTGCCTTCAGAACTGCCTTAATTGTTCATGGCATTCGTTTAACAAGCAAACATTCCTCAGAGACTTTGGTCCATATTAACATGACAGCATCACACAGTTGCTGCAGATTTGCCGGCTGCACATCCATGATGTGAATCTCCTGTTTCACCATGTCCCAAAGGTGCTCTGATGGATTAAGATCTGGTGACTGTGGAGGCCATTGGAGTACAGTGAACTCACAGTCATGTTCAAGAAACTCATTTGAGATGATTTGAGCTTTGTGAAATGGTGCATTATCCTGCAGGAAGTAGCCATCAGGAGATGGGTACACTGTGGTAACAAAGGGATGGACATGCTCAGCAACAAGACTCAGGTAGGCTGTCACGTTTAAACGATGCTCATTTGATACTAAGAGGTCCAAAGTGTGCCGAGAAAATATCCCCCAAACCATTACACCACCACCAGCAGCTGCCTGAACCGTTGATACAAGGCAGGATGGATCCATGCTTTCATGTTGTTTACGCCTAATTCTGACCCTTCCATCTGAATGTTGCAGCTGAAACTGACTCATCAGACCAACATTTTCCAGTCTTGTATTGTCCAGTTGTGAGCCTGTGTGAATTGTAGCCTCAGTTTCCTGTTCTTAGCTGACAGGTGTGGTCTTCTGCTGCTGCAGCCCATCTGTTTCAAAGTTCGACGTGTTGTGTGTTCAGGGATGGTATTCTGCACACCTTGGTCGTAACGAGAGGTTATTTGAGTTACGGTTGCCTTTCTGTCATTTCGAACCATTCTCCTCTGACCTCAACAAGGCATTTTTGTACACACAACCGCCGCTCACTGGATATTTTCTCTTATTCGGACCTTTCTCTTTAAACCCTAGAGATGGTTGTACGTTAAAATCCCAGTAGGGGTACTCAGACCAGCTTGTCTGGCACCAACAACCATGCCATGTTCAAAGTCACTTAAATGCATTGAGTTGCTGCATTGTGATTCGCTGATTAGCTATTTGTGTTAACAATCAATTAAACAGGGGTACCTAATAAGGTGGCCGGTGAGTGTATATGACCTATATCTCATGGTATTTACATTCATAAAAATGTTTTCTTGTTATGTATATGAAAATATAATCTGGGCAAAGTTAATGAAATAAAAGGTAAATCAAAGAGGAAGAGAAGTTACAGGGCTTCCAAATTATATATTTAAAAAAACACCTCAAAACTGAACACACGACACAAAACAATTGTTAGGGTTATTACTTATTAAAAAATCTACTTACAGTAACATTTACTGAACCTGGTATGTACTATAAAAAATGTACACAAAAAAATTACATATCTTCAGTACTGCAAGTGCAAGTTGTTATTTTTTATCCCTGGAAATACATGACTGGGACAAAGTTGTGCCATGCTCCTGTAATGGCAGCCCTTACTGCTGTTGTGATAGATGGAAGACAATCCCCCACAGTGACATTTAAAGGGCACTGCACTCTTACCTAATGAACACTCAATCAATACCAGATCAATAATCCCCCCATCCCCTGCTGTCAGCTATAGTCACCATGCACTACCTATGGACAGAGAGAGGGCTTGGGTCTTAACTTTATGAGGATCAGTTGTCCTCCAAAGGACAGAAAGATGAGACAAATCAGGCTTGCTCTTTCTTTCGACCCTTCTTTTGTTTTTGCTTTCCTTTATGTATTTCCTAAATTTCTTTCTTTCTTCTTTCCCCTTTTTTTACTTATTGAACCACTGTTACTCACTCACACAGAGCGATCAATAGTAAAGGTATATACTGGAGCAATAACAATGCCTCTTTAGTGAGGTTAAGGATCAACTAATAGTCCTGTCAAAACCTCCATCTGAAGATGACCTTGAGAAAGGAAAAGATAAAATTGGTCGGCTTGAAATAGAAGAAGAAAAAAAAGTAACAGTGGTAAAAATAACAGCCTCACAAAAGAAGCAGATTCAGCACTCTGAGCTCAGATTCTTACCAGATATATATATATATATATGTATATATATATATATATATGTATATACACACACACACACACAGGGTCTCATTTGTGGGGGGATACATAGGATTTCCCCTTCTGGTTTGTATATCCCTACCTCTGCTGAATAATTTTTATCCCCCGTGGGGACAAAATGTATCCCCCCCTCTGAGTGATCTACTTCAATAGTGATGCGACTTGTCACAAAATGCACGGTTCAGATCGATCCGTAGTTTTGTTAGGGTTAAATTAATTAGAAAATGCACTACTTTGGCTCTGATCAGGCTGCCTCTCTATGGTTGTAGGTAATCGCCAGGCTGGAGTCTTAATGTCCCGACCACACATAACCGTGGTCATACCCTGGGTGTCAGCATTTCCTCTGTGGAATTGGTGGACATGACCATATCTGACCACAGATGTATTGTTTTTTAGCTGCAGTTCGCCTGTTACTCATGCCGCCTCACCAAGCTCCGTGTGTTGTCGCATCTTTAATGAACAAAGTGTTTCAAAGTTTTGCGCATTCTTTCAGAGCCAAAGCCAACACCTGTCTGATTCCAACACCAACAATCTGGTCGATCACTTCAATCATATCTGCTTGTCGTCACTAAATATCACTGCTCCTCTAAAGGTTAGGCCTACGTCTAAAGCTAGTAAGCAACCCTGGATAAATGACAGCATTCGCAGCCTAAAAAGGGAATGCAGGAAAGCAGAGCGCAGATGGAAAAAATCCAGTCTCCAAGTCCATTACCTCAGTCTGAAGGATTTATTAATTAACTACAATAAAATGGTTAAGGATGCGAGAACACACTATTTTTCTGAACTCATTACTACACATAAACACAATCCCAGGTTTCTGTTTAAGACTGTGGATCAGCTGGAAGTAATGATGACTGTGAATTGTTTTTATCTTATTTTACCAATAAGGTGGTGTCAATCA
>NW_025741913.1:0-10382 GCF_021292245.1 Micropterus dolomieu
GTGTGTGTGAGTGTGTGTGAGTGTGTGTGTGAGTGTGTGTGTGTGTGTGTGAGTGTGATTGTGTGTGTGTGTGTGAGTGTGTGTGTGTGTGTGTGAGTGTGTGAGTGTGTGTGTGTGAGTGTGTGTGTGTGTTCAGCCATGTTGCCTCCTTTGTCTCTTGTGATGAAGAAGGTGTGTGTGTGTGTTTGTTTTACCTGATATCAGTAATTGTTTCTCAGTCATTAAGCGCTGCTACACACACACACACACTGAGCTAACATTGGCAGGATGTTTGTGTGTTCAGAGATTAACTCGTCGACCTTTCAGACGAACAGAGGAGACGCTCTCTGAGTATGAAAGTAACTTCAGCTCCGCCTCCGTCTCTCAGTCTGAGGACAGAAGAACTGATTTTCTGCAGAGAGGTGTTTCCGCTCCAGACGCTCGAGTCGGCAGGCTGAAAGTCCGGCCTGCTGGAGGTTAACGAGTGGCGGGACTTGAGAAGATTAGTCAGTTATTCCCGTGTTCGGCGGCAGAGTGGAGCTTTATACTGATTCAATTAATTCAAATTAGCAGCGAGTATGAGAGAACGTTTAACACATGTTTTATGTATGACTGCTAATCCCTGGTGGAGCTGTGAACGAGACGCAGCTCAGATCCTGAGCATTAAAATAAACTCAGCATGAGACGAAGAGAAACAAACTCAAGTTCAGTGAACACGTATTTATAGGAAGTAGGACAGAGGACTGAAGAGGAGGTAAAGAAAGTTCCTGCAGAGGAAACTGGCAGACGGAGAAGAGGGCTGTGATTGGCTGATTGTTAGCCCAACGTCAGAACCTTTCAAAATAAGAGCACTGACACTACAGTCAGTAAGTCTGCACTCAGTGTGGAAGGTTAAGGGCCCTATTTTAAGCACCCGAGCACACAGCGTGAAGCACCATTAGTCATGGGTGGGATCTGGGCGTAACGTGCTAAAACCAACGCTAAAGGGTGCACATGGCGTTAAAAAGCTAAGCATCCATATGTGTGGAGTTGTTGTTCAAACCAACCCGTTCTCGCTCCCCGACTCATCACAGTTTGTAACGCACTGGGGATCCCTATAGCGTCATAGTTCAGCGCAGTGGGGGAAGCCCGTGGCGTCAGTTTGTGACGGTAAAGGCAGGTATATGATATCTAACAGAAAAGACTGAGTAAGGAGGCAGTTGGGGTGGATGGAGGGCCAGAACCCCGACTTTGAGCGCAAGTACATTTGGGCGCTGGGCGGGAAAATGTCAACTGTGTCAGCTGGAAACTAGAAGTGACACTTATACTGCGCACCACTCTGCACCAGGTGCAAGACAGGGCCCTAAGTGAATCCCTGTGGCCCTGCGGGGTCTCAGGTGTCTGCTGTGGGAGTCACAGGACAGGCGGGGTTCAGAAGTTTGTTGGCCCGTCCAACGTTGCTGCTTTCATACAGAGATCCTGCCGTAAACACGGAAAGAATGTCGGCCAACAAGCAGATTCATACTGGACAAAATATTGTGGTATAATCCTGCAACCGTGTGTGTTTTCATATCCAGCTTAGACTGGTAAAAAGAGGCTGTGACGGCAGCGTTGAAGCTCCAGGTCTGGTCCTACCAAGGCTCCCAGCTCAGAGGCGGATCAAATCTGACCCCCAGATGTGAAGGTCCCTTTGAGTGCGGTCGAAGCTCTAAAGGGTTTCACCGCGCAGGTGGTTACAGATCTGATTCTTTTATTTAATGTTAAATGTCGTCTTCTGTATAATTTACATCATGTTAATGAATGAGGGACACGCGAGCAGCTGCGGGAGGTCAAGACGTTGAAATGTTTCATAAAGAAACTCAGACTGAAATCTGCAGAATGTTCCATGGTTTCCTTTTTCTTTCTCCTCTGTGGCAGTTTGTCATTGTTTTAAATGGCTGCTGCTCTCTCTCACACACACAGTGTTAGTGAGGGGTGAAATTGAGTTGTTTGAGGCTGCAGCCTGAGAGGACACAATAACAGAGAGAGGCTCGGCTGTTCCACTGAAGTCTTCTTCTCTCTCGCTCTCTCTCTGTTGTCATGTTGTGATGATGAAAGCTGTTTAATGAGCTGCAGTCAGCATGACCACCTAAACACACCCATTACGCCGCCTGTCAGCAGCTGGTTAAAGGCCTAAAACACCATTATCTCCTTCAGTATCACCATGGAAACACAATACCAGTGGATACGGTGCTGAAGCATCCCAAAAAATGTGCCATCATCCTGAACCGGATCAGGACCCAGGACCCTGGTGTCCAGGACCGATGTAGGACCAGGTCCGATGTAGAACAAGGCAATACTAGTACACCAGTAGGCTACTACTCAGTTAAAATTTTAAACTCAAAAAAACTATAAGGAGCTAAATAAGAAGAGTCAGATTGAAATGCTGTGAGAGAACGACAGAAACTACCCGGAGATCAAAGGTAGGCCAGGACTTTATGTTAGACTATTCGAGACTATTCCAAAGCCTGGAGGCAGCAGCTGAGAAGACCTGGACACCTTTAGAAAGGACATGAAATGACAGCCTCGTAGAATCAGAATCAGCTTTATTGTCAGGTATGTGTGCAACTACGAGGAATCTGACTCTGGGTGGAACAATGCTCACGATGTGCTTACTCACTAAGAAAATAATAATCAAACACAGGCTACAGTACGCATATAGACACTATGAACAAAACGGACAGATTGAAACAATAAGGTGGGGGAAAGTGGTGCCCTCCTCCTCTGTTGAGAGATGGTCTCTCTACTTTAGTTTAAATGGCTGCTTTCATGAACATTGTCCTTTGTCTCTTCGGACGCTGAGTCTGACCTGAGGAGTCGGCCCTTCTGTGTTTGTACTGAGATTATTTAGCTCAGGAGCGACTTCCTGTGGCGCTCTGTGGTGCATTCTGGGGGAATGAGTCTGTCACTGAAAGTGCTCCTGTGTTTGAGCAGCACGTCATGGAGCGGGTGGGAGACACTGTCCAAGATGACATGTAGTTTGGACAGCGTCCTCCTCTCTGACACCACCAACAGAGAGTCCAGCTCCGCCCCCACAACCTCACTGGCCCCCACAGACTCCTAAAACATCCTCAGCATCGTCCTGCAGACGTTGAAGGACTTCAGCCTCCTCAGACAATGACGTGACGGCTCTGGCCCTTCCTGTAGAGGGCTTCGGTGTTCTTGGCCCATTCTAGTTTATTGTCATCAGTAACAATAACAACAAATGTAATTATTAAGAGAAACTAAATCACATGTTTCATAGTGGAATCACTAATCTGTCACAGAAAATTCCCGGACAACATAAGGAATCGACACCTGAACCCCTCTCTTATGAGTATTTCTGGTTAAGTTTTTGTTCCAGTGTGTAGTAAATATTTTAGTTATTATGTTTCTTCTTTCTGTTTGAGTGTTTTCATGTTGGTTGTTCATGTGATTTTTCCTGTTTGGATCAATAAAGTTCTTTTTTCTGGGAGTGTGAAACAATGAATATATTTTAAATAAAAAATCCAAAATAATTCAGCTTGGAGAAATGAAGTCATCATGAAAGTAACAGGCCCAGTTCTTTGTCATTAACGAGCTCGATGCTTCGTTAAGCTTTAGACCTCATTAACCAATCAGCCGCAGACAGCGCCCAGATAACCGTTTTGCTAAAACTTCCTCTTCTGTGAACAAAAAACATCTTAACAAGTAATTCAGCCCTCAAGAAGGATTCTCCATCAAACCAGAGAGAAATCCTGCAGTGAGGTGAAATAATGATCCTCAGAGCTTCACAATGAAACTGTTTCTGTACATTCATGAAACTCCAGCTCTTTGTGGTGATCACGTTTCTGTGTCTGTCGCAAGGTTATTATAGTTTTGGATTTTTCATTAGTTTTTATTTTTATTTCATTTTAACTTTTTGTTTTCAGTTTCAGTTTGGTTTTAATTAGTTTTAAATGTGGGTTTGCTAGTTTAGTTTTTATTAGTTTTAGTGTTAGTTAGTCTTTGTTGCTGCAGGATGCTCAGGTCAGTTTAGTTTTTATTAGTTTTAGTGTTAGTTAGTCTTTGTCGCTGCAGGATGCTCAGGTCAGTTTAGTTTTTATTAGTTTTAGTGTTAGTTAGTCTTTGTCGCTGCAGGATGCTCAGGTCAGTTTAGTTTTTATTAGTTTTAGTGTTAGTCTTTGTCGCTGCAGGATGCTCAGGTCAGTTTCGTTTTTATTAGTTTTAGTGTTAGTCTTTGTCGCTGCAGGATGCTCAGGTCAGTTTAGTTTTTATTAGTTTTAGTGTTAGTCTTTGTCGCTGCAGGATGCTCAGGTCAGTTTAGTTTTTTCACCAAACATTAAAACAAAGTACAATCGTTAGAAATAAGGCAGATTTGTGAAAAGGGACACCTTGTACGTAGGGGCCCAAACACTAAGCAAATATAAATATTTGAAGTACTAACACATTATCTAAATAAATACTACAAATAAATTAAGCACATGCAATCTACAGTATAATTTCTAACCTACATACAACCTAAGAGCTAACTACCCTAATCCTACGACCCAGTGGACCCAAGAAGTTCATTACACCAGTCTCTGGCTCTGTCATTCTTGGTTAAATAGGTGAAATACAAGAAATGGAGGTGAAACACAATTGATGGACAGCAAAGAAGTTGGAAGATAGTGGAGGCCCCCCTTGGAGCTTCAAACAACAGGTCCCTAGCACCCTGAAGGCAAGTATGACTGGAAAACAGTTATCTAAACCTTTATTAATCAGAAAATATGCATTAAAACAACGTGACGCACAAAGAGACAGGTTGGCTGAGATATCAATGAGCCCATAAAACACACACTAGCTGACAGGCTGTACATATAACGAGCAGCAGACACGTTAACCCAGCGCACGGGGAGCTCACAGTCAGTGGGCCAGTTCATCTCACATTCAGGACGAGCTCTAAGCCAGACCGTCAGAACAGAACAAAACAAAACAGGAAAAGAAAACCACCAGACAGTGACTCATTACCTGCAACCCGAACTAAACTAAACACAGCTCTGTACATTTGTTGCATTCGTATTATTTTACACACGTGTTTAAAAGACAACAGAAAACATGTTCAAATCCCACCAACTACGCAGCCGATCCCTACCAGGGTCTCCCCGGCTAGGTTAGCCTCCCTCTAACGTTACATGGGGTTCTCCTCGTAACAGCCGTCGCCACCTGCTACGCTGCGGCCAGACGCCGCCCTGACCTCTCTTGATGTACACGAAGTGTGCCAGCTCTTCACACAGAGGACAAAATCATCAAAACACACCTGTAGCTCACCAACAGGTGGCTGTCAGCTACTCACCGCTGAACTGCCGGTCCGGCCAGACAAACTGCCCGCAACGTCAGTTCCCCGGGCTTCATATCCACCCGAAATGTGGCCTTATTTAGGGCCTTAGGGCCTAAATAAATAAATAAACGAAAATTAAGGACATTTACTCTTTCATTTTAGTTAGTTTTGCAAATCTACAACACAGTTTTAGTTAGTTATCATTTTTTGGAAAGCCTCGTTTTTATTTTTATTTCAGTTAATGACAATGTTTTTTCACATCTAGTTTTCGTTATTTCGTTTGTCTTCCTTAACAATCCTTAACGCAGGAGTCTGAAAGCTCAGCCCGACTTCAGGAAGTCAGGGGACACAGTCTAAGAGAGGAGGTGTTCTCGGTGAACAGGTGAGTCAGATGAACACAGGAGACTGGAGGGTCGTGTCCCGTTTGAAACCGTGTCAACACTTTACGTATTTTAAGTTACACGTACATATTTTAACTATTGGGAAGCACCGATCCAACTTTCTGAGTCCAGATACCAATGAGTCTGGTGAACTCCAATGAACTGGGTATCGGTCGAAGCTGAGGACTGATCTGCTGAAATGAAAAAGCTGTGTTCCTCGCTGTGAGGAGACAACTGGAATCCTTCATTATGTCTACGGCAACATTATGTAAAATTTGTTTCACAGTGTCATTCACTGATGTCTAAGTAAGCTCAGCTGTACTCGGGCATTTCTTAGGATGACATTCAGGGCCTGACTGAGACCAGAAAATCGTCCGGGGCCCAGGTGGCCCACCACATTCGGTCGGACATCCATCTTAAAGGGGTCACAGCTCATGCTAAAGTACAAGTAACTGGCAAAAAACAAAGGTCTCCTAGAAGTCACAGTATCATTTCATTTGGTCCAGAATTGTTGGAATCCCTAACAGAGCTGTACAGTTTCAGTAATAACACACTGGAACGTAACGTGCTCCAGGTGTGGTAGAATAGGCCATATTATAAAGCCTCTTGATCGGTCTCCCTCTTTTTCCCTACTTAGCTTCCTCTGTCAGCGTCCTCTTCGGTCTCTGCCGTTAGCCAGCGTTAGCCTCCTGAGCCCCGTTATGTTGCCCGCTCGCCCGGCTCTGGCTCAACATCGCCGGCGCTCACCACCAGCAGCAGCATGATATTCAGGGCACTCCAGATTTATCAGAAGTTTGGAGTGAGATGAGATCTGTAAGAGGAGGAGCAACTCAGATATTTGCAGCAGCCCACCAAATTCTCTCTTTTCACTGCCATGATGGATGATAGTGTTTCATCTAGAGCCAAAATAAGGAAATCAGTCAGAATTGGATCGATATCCAAGATCAATATCGGATCGTTGCATCCTTAACATTAACCCAAGCCACGACCTTTTCCTAAACCTGACCAAACTGGACCGCTACATAACGCTAAACACTTGTTAAAATGGCGTCTCGCACAGGCTGCTGTGAGACGCTGAGGGCCACGCCTCAGTAATGAATACACGGCCGGAGCAGCTGCTCTGAGCGGCTAATATCGCCACGGATGGGTACCGCGTGTGTCGGCATGTGTCGCCGAGGAGCGTCGGTATTTGAAGACCTTGGAATGAGACCAGGTTGGATAGACAGACAGGAAGTAACTAACGGCTCTGTTATAATGAGAAATACACTGTCTGACTATTATCTCATGTTTTCAGGCAACACACACATTAGTGCATCCATCACTGTAATATAATGAACACACAGACAGACGGCAGGGTCATTACAATGTGTGTGTGTCTCAGGCAACAACGCACACACAGTAAACAGCCTTTACAATGACAAAGTGAAATGTTAAAAGACAGAAAGATAAAATATTTAAAAGTGAAAGTCGGCAGATAATTTGATTGACAGGTCCAACTCACTGTTGGGTTCATGGTGGGAAGGCGGTGAGGGATCTGTCCTGGTTGCTGGTCGGCAGGGGTGTTCTGGGACTGAAATTCAGCCGGGGACTTTGAAACAGAGACGCCTTTTATGCTGGACTTTCACCCTCGAGACCGGTGTTCGTTTGCCGGGTGAAACAAAAAGTCAACATTAAATATTTTTATTTAGGTTACAAAAGTTCCTTTCCTTACTAACTAACTAAAACCACATGGGAAACAAACACCGGTCTCCTGGGTGAAAGTCTGGTTTCTGGCCCACTGTCCACCCCAACCACCTTCTTACTTGTGCTTTACTGTTATTTATATGCTACACCTGCTTTTAGCCTTCAGAAACTACACTACAGGGCTTCCCCTTAACGTAACGTAGATTACGTAAGTTGCGTAAGTTAACTGACGTACATCACATAGTAAACCCTATTTAACCCAAACCATCTTTTCCTAAACCTAATGAAGTACTTTTGGTACTAAACCTTATCAAATAGCAACATTTCACAACATTACAGTTTTTTTGGATTGCTTACACACTAAAATTAAAAGTAGTACACTATTTGTTAAGCTTACACTCAAGAAGCAAAACATCAGCCCATATTTGCACAACTATAAGCACATTGTCAACCTCACACTTGTTGCAAAACTCTACACACAGTGATTTGCAAAACACTAAACACACTTAACATACATTACACACAAAAATCTATCATGAAGTCACTTCCTTGCAATACCAAAGCACTGACTGTCAAATTACCGCACCGTCCAACCAATTGGTTCAACACAGTCATCAGGTGTGCAAACACTTGTTTGCTTAACTGTAGACACACCAATCAGGTGTATAAGCACATCGGTCTTCAAGCACAATGGAAAGAATCAGAGAAAGAGTAAGACGAGGAGGAGAACGAGGAGGAGGACAAGGAGGAGGAGGAAGGGGAGGAGGAGGAATCAACAGAGGAAGAGGAAGACAAGAAGGTGCTCAAAGAGGACCGAATCTGACAAATGAGATCCGCGCAACACTGGTTGACCACGTTGTCAACCACGGCCTGACGCTGAGGGAGGCTGGACTGCAAGTACAGCCAAATCTAAGCCGATACACATGATCAAAAACATCTGCAGGTTTCAGTAACTGCTTACAGTACTGTATTCTATGCACTATCAGCACTTCTGTTACCTTTTCCTGTTAAAATTACTGTACTATTGTATACTGTTTTTATTTTTCTACATAGGATTGAGGGTCAGGAACGACAAGGGGGAAGGCCTCCTATGTTCACAGAACAGCAAGAGAGGGAGATAGTAAACATGGTTTTGGCTGCAATAACCACGCCAGTTTCAACGATATCCATCAGGTCTCAACATCAA
Source organism: Micropterus dolomieu (assembly GCF_021292245.1). Taxonomy (NCBI): domain Eukaryota; kingdom Metazoa; phylum Chordata; class Actinopteri; order Centrarchiformes; family Centrarchidae; genus Micropterus; species Micropterus dolomieu. The sequence continues at coordinate 8,525 of NW_025741913.1, forward strand.
CACTGGCACGCATCCTAAAAAAAAAACATATCCAAATGAAGCAAATTTATCGAGTGCCTTTCGAGCGCAATTCCGAAAGGGTGAAACGACTGCGGCATGATTATGCAGAGGTATGTATTCACTTTAGCAGTGTGATCTTGCATAGTGTCTCATAATCTTTTACTGTACTGTAATATGTATACTAGATCCACACTGAACTACACAATTTTGCCTGACACTGTTTTTCAGAGAGTTTTACGAATGGATGGAGAGGAGATCCAGCATGAGTTCATTTACGTAGATGAGGCTGGGTTCAACCTGACGAGAACACGAAGGAGGGGAAGAAACATCATTGGCCACAGGGCTATAGTCAATGTCCCAGGGCAACGTGGGGGTAATATAACACACAGCCATTACACAGAATGGGGTCCTCCACCGCCATGCCCATATGGGCCCTTACAACACAGCACTCATACTTACATTCTTGGACCAATTGCACAACATAACAGCAGCAAATCAAATCGATCGTATGCAATACCAATACATTGTTGTCTGGGACAATGTGTCTTTCCACCGCTCTGCTCTGGTTCACAACTGGTTTCAGCAACATCCACATTTCACCGTCCTATATCTTCCACCATACTCTCCATTCCTCAAACCTATAGAAGCATACATACAGTAAACTTACAGTACAATACGTAAAGTGACTGCAACATTGGTCTTGTGTTACAAGACATTATATTTGTACTTTGTTGATGGTAGCCTACTCTAATCATAGGGAAGTGCTAAAAGTGTTTTAGGTTTATCACAGCAGAGTCTAACTCGTGCAAACAGAGTATAGTAATGTGGAACGTGTGTGTTTCACATGGTAACAAAGTGTGGTTTTTAAACAGAAGTGTATAGTTTTTACAAGAGTGTTTAATTATGCAAAGGATCTGTAGTGTTTTGCTATTTGGTTGTGTGGTTGTGCTAATTGTGTGTAGTGTTTTGAAAACACGGGCCCACGTGCTTAAGCAATCCAAAAAAACTAATAACATGCCATTTCAAAATTGTGGGGTTTTGCAACATTAACATGTACTTTTATTTTGAAAGTGTAACAGGACATTTCACAGTTATTCTTGCTAACTTGACCGCAGAGCCCTACACTTCAAAAAACCAAGAGTGGTGAAAAGAGTTTTGGATGACGCGACAGGAAGCTCCATGACATTTAGCTGTTTGATGTTTTAGTTCGCGCTCCATCCTCCAATCACGTTTATACTTACAAAATGTGGTGGGCGGGCCTTTGTGATGTCACAGACTAAAATAATGGAGATGATAGAGGCAGCATCTCCATGGCAACTCCTTGTCGCCATGGTTACACCACATCCAGCACTACAGAAAACAAAAAGCTGTGTGTGTGTGTGTGTTACTGTGTGTGTGTGTGTGTGTGTGTTACTGTGTGTGTGTGTTTGTCTGTGTGTGAGTGTGTGTGTTATTGTGTGTGTGTGTGTGTGTGTGTGTGTTTGTCTGTGTGTGAGTGTGTGTGTTATTGTGTGTGTGTGTGTGTGTGTGTGTTTGTCTGTGTGTGAGTGTGTGTGTGTGTGTTACTGTGTGTGTGTTTGTCTGTGTGAGAGTGTGTGTGTTATTGTGTGTGTGTGTGTGTGTTTGTCTGTGTGTGAGTGTGTGTGTGTGTGTTACTGTGTGTGTGTGTTTGTCTGTATGAGAGTGTGTGTGTTATTGTGTGTGTGTGTGTGTGTGTGTGTGTGTTTGTCTGTGTGTGAGTGTGTGTGTGTGTGTTACTGTGTGTGTGTTTGTCAAATCTGTTGTCATGGAAGTCGGCCATGTAATTCTTACGCCTGTGATGACAGAGAGGGGGAGCAGGGCAGAGCTGTAGTGTATG
>NW_025741914.1:0-7400 GCF_021292245.1 Micropterus dolomieu
GAGAGGAAACGGGTAAAATCATGTTATTATTTCAAAAATGCCGTCACTGTTTTAGCACGGTGGCGATGTCGGCCTGTCGGCCCAACACTTTGTGTCCAGACGGAAACATCTCAACATCTATCAGATGGACTGTTTCTATATGCAAAGTGGAAACAAAGTACAAATACCATAAAGCTGTACTTGAGTGCAGTACTTCAGAGTTTAATCTTCACTCTTTGTTTAACTTTGAGTTGGGAATAAACGTGTGGAGCATCCGAACAGCTGAGAGAACAGCTGGAGGTCTGTGGGTGCAGGCAGTAAATGATCTGCTCATTTAATCATTTCAGAGAGACTAAAGGGCCGGATCAGCAGGAAACAGAGAGGATCCAGGAAATGAATTTATTTAGCGTACACAGTGAGTTATACTGATAATCTACAGTGTGAACGGGACACAGGAGCTAAACTCTGGTTCACACTGATGGCAAAGTGTTTCAGACTGAATCTCAGATCTGATCGTCTGATAAACACGCTGCAGCTACAACTTCTCAGGAAACTTCAGATTTCTCAGAACAACCACGAGGTGGGTGCTTCTGTCTCCTGCCTGATATTTACCAGAAATGAACTGGGCACAAACTGGGTGTGGTCTTTGGATTCTCTCTTTGCTGTCTGGACATTTGCCACATCTCAGTGCTGGGAAACATCCGTAAACTGCTGCATGAAAAATGTCTTTGTGGTCAGCGTGGAGCCCTGTCAGCACGCTTCACTTTTCCACAAATGCTAAATTGTTTTATGGTGATTTGTAGGAACTAGCTGTTGGATAAGATCAGGGACCCCAGCAGTTAATAAAGTTTAATTCACTCTAAGATTCTAACTATCTAAAAACCGCATTTGAAGAAACATGTGGTGACTCACAAGTGGCTGGAGAGGCCAAGAGACTGCTGCAGTTAACTGGAAGACAGAAAACGAGTCGACGTTCAGAGTCAGATGAGAAGAGATTTTTCTATCATGCTGTAGTTTTCATTATTTACAGTTTTTAGTCAAATGCGTCCAAATTTTGCACAAATGTTCAACAACACAGGTCTTTATTATATATTATTAAGAGCTCACGAGCCACAGAGACTGGAAACAGGTTTAATCTTAAACATGATTTTTAATGTAAAATCTTAATGTGTAACATTTCAGCTTGCAGACGTTTTAAAGAACAGAACAAGAACACGTTTAGCTCCTGTGCCACAATATTACTGTCACAGTGCAGCAGTGGAAGGATAACGGGAAGCACTCATTAGTGGTTGTGCAACTTGACCTCTGCAGTGGAATTCCTCAGTGTGCTAAAGAAGTGATACACAGAGGTGAAGAATGTGCCGCTGGAAATTAAGATTAGTAATTAGTGCTAAAATTTAAGACATCACGCTGATCTTCAAACATAAACACGAGGCCAGGACCCTGCAAAGAGCTGCAGGTGAATGTAGTGTGCTGTAGTTTGGTTCAATGTTTAAATAATAAAATCCCTTTTTTGGGTTTTAAAGGATAGGACGTGCTTCTGAGAGCATCTGCTGAAGATAAAAGTTATCTCCTCATGTGCTATGATGTGCATATTTATCATGTTGTGTGAATTCATTTTATAAGCCATGTTTTTATGATTTTTCTGCTTCTACATGCAGAGTTGGATTTAAAGTAGAATATTACAACACGTTCTCATCTCAATGCGTCATAACTGCCGCTTTCAGCCAGCGTGACAAAGCGTAAGGTTTTTACCCTAAAGGTACCTTTCGGCGTCCGTATGAAACGCCCCCGTTTCCTACGTTGCATCAACACAAGGAAGGCTAACGTGTAGTGCTAACCATGTGCACCGGGTGCGTCTCCACGACACGCTAAAGGGTACCTTTGGCGTCAAATACCTACACTTTGTCGCTCTTTCTCAAATCGTCGGTATATGACGCCCTGAGATGAGAACGGGCTGGATATTATAGTTCTACTAAATTGTGTTTGTTTTCTCCTTCATGTAATTAAATGTTTTCACATGTGACAGCTACAGGATAGCAGATGGTATTCCTCCACTGTGCTCATCACTTTATCACATCATAGGTTTTTAGCGCTTTGCAGAAGAATTTATGATCTCCTAATCAGTGATCATCTTAAAACACAAAAACATCCTGCAGTCTGATCTCAGCGCTGGATCTTATTAGAGAGAGAGGAGGACTTACCGTCTGTTCTTTCTCCCAGTATGGGTAACAGCTGGATGAGCCGTGCGGTTGGGACACACGGTAAATGTATAATCTATCAAATATTGTAACGTTGCAGGTTCGAGCTGATGCAGACTCTGCTGCTGCAGCTGAAGGAAACATCAGCTGAACACTAGCAGCTGAAAGTGAAGAACACGGATAAGTGACTCAACTTGAACAGAAACATGCTCGAGTTACATCTTCATTTAGGGTCATTCTGCATTGCATCACTGAACCACGCAAGCATAACTTATTAAAAACAGGTATTATGTTAATGGAGCCTATATTTTGCTTGTTATTAAAACAACTCAGCAGCTGTTGATGAAACGTGGTTCATGTTCCCCTGAGGATGAACTGTAATAACTTTGGAGATGTGAACAAACTTTGGTTTATGACCAAATGCCTGCAGAACTAATCACATAACTTTAAATTTAGTCAGCTAATCTCACTGAGATCTTTGTTGAGTGTTTTTTAGGAATATCTTACTTTTTAAAGCATTAGTATAAATTTTGCTATACATTTTGAGTTTTAATGTTTTAAGGCTTGAAAATGACTCTCTGATTCCTCTTATATGCACGTTTTAAAGTGTACAACACAAGTTTAAATGATCATTTGCTTTAACCAAAGATAGCTATTATAAGCAGTTTGCACTCTGAGATATTAGAAGCCTGAAAGAGATAATGAGAATGGTGTTAGTCTGCAAGCATACACAGCAAACTGACAGACTTAGCAGGGCCATAAGTCGTTATCTGCCACTGGAAAAGGAGGAGTATAACCTGGAAATGGAGATAATGATCATTTTGTGCCAAGAATAGTAGTGTCCAGGAACCCCTCTGCGAGATAATGGCTATTCTCTACCAAGAAATGCCACTTGGAAAAAATAATGATCAGTCTCTGCCAAGAACAGCACCTCAAAGGGCTTCTTTGGAAAATCCCTAAGATTCCGTCATATTTAAGCAGCAGAAACGACACAGCCAACATTATAAATGTCAATCTAAAGGTGCTATAGTAACCAAAAACAGACGTCTTATTTTCTTTGTCCTGGTAGGTCTCAGGATAGAGTTCAAGTCCACAGGGCTTTGACATGAAGACGGAGGGAAAGAGACTCTGCAGGAGACGAGGGATGAAAGAGACGGATAAGATTTAAACGTGTGAATCTGTTATCGTAAATCATCACTAATCTGGGAAGAGACGGGAGCAAGTGAGTCCGAGGTTTGGCAGTCCAAGGCTGAATTCCACTTTCCACACTCGCAGTATTTGTGGCGCGTTCCCGGTGAGTCTGTGAGGGTTTAGGCCTGTCACACTGTCTCTCTCTTTCCGTTAGTCCGCATCTCTGCAGCCTGAAATACCCACAGTTCATAGCGTTGTCACGTTTTAAACAGCGTTTTAAAAAACTACAAGAAAAAAAGAAGTTCACATGTCAGTGTGTGATGCTGTTTTGATAACAGAATGATTAAATTAACTTAATAATAATCAATGTACTCAGCAAGAACCTGGAACACGTTAAAATCCGGCTGCCGGCCCCTTCAGTGGATGGGATTGGTTCATCTAGAAGGCCAATCAGTGAAGATTTGAGTCACATCAGTTCATCACAGAGCCGCCTCGCTCCTCAAGCACAAATAATTCATTCAACTGAATAAAAATGGCACTCCTGCAGTTTTGTTTTAATTATTCCGTGAAGTTATAGGACATGAAAGAGATTTTTTAAATCAGTCAAATTATTATATTAAACTACTGGACCGAACATAAGAAGGAGGTGAGCAGCTGTTTGAGGAAATTACTGAGCCTTTTTAACATGAAACTATATATCTGTGAGGTGTTTTTAAAGGTGTACACTTCAGGAGGAACCAGTGGGCTCCGAGCTGAGAGCCACAGACAGGAAGTACTTACTGAACAGCCTGTGCTGCCGTCTGTGGCTCTGAGCCCACTGGTTCCTCCGTTTAAAGCAACTGTTGATATTTCTGGTTGGAAAGTCAATCAAACGACCACAAAAAGACCCTTCAGTCTGGTTGGTCTTGCTCCTTAAAGACCTGCGGGCTCTGGGAAAGCTGCTTTCACTTAGCGTGAAGGTGTAACCACGTGTGGTGGCGTGGAGTATTTGTGTTTCCTGTGGGTTCATGGTTACCGAACGTGTCTAGAGAGAGAGTTGACCTCAAAGGGTGTTGAAGTGAATAAACTCAAGCGAGCTTTCCCTGCAGCTCCCACGACACCAACTGTACGCCTGCCTGGACTGACGCCCTCTAAATGGCGGCTCTGGTTTCCCGCCGAGTGACATGACCACATCAGGGCCGCATCGTGTGAACACACACACCAACGCTCTGTGAAGTTAACTCACCATCCTGCAGGGATCCTGCTCCTGAAATACTGACAACACGACGCGCTCTTCCAATCCCTGCTAACTTTAAATATCCACATCTGCCGTTTCTTAGAAACTGACATCTCGGTCCTGCTAGCTACCAGAAAATGGAGCCCGGATAAAGAGACTGTCTGCTGCAGACTGCCAGAGTTCAGGATGTAGGAGGGAGTCTGTTAGCACAGAGTCAGGGAGCTACGCTGCAACTTCAGCCCCCTCTGTTTTGCATGTATTTGCTGATATTTAAATTAACACGATGAGAAGCAGCTGAATCAGCTGTTAGCAGCTCACTGGATTCCTGTGATGCTGAAGGAAACTTAAAAACATGAAGATTCTGAGGAAGTTCTGCAGAGTTAAAGAGCGAGTCTTTAAGCAGCTTTCTGGACGTTTATTTACAGGAATTCTAGTTTTACAAAGTGTAAGTCACACTGGATCTAAAATGCGTGTCTCATCTTTTATAACCACACCGAGCTTCTTTGTCTTGATCCGACTGCATCATCAGGACTTCAGATTCACTCGCACACAATAACAAAGAAGAGGATGTAATCAGACTACACGTGTAAACGCTGATTTGGTACAGATGACAAGAGGAAATCCTCAAATGTCCCAGCACCTTGAGACAAAGTACAGCAGCTTTTTCTCGTGTTGTCTCTGTACTCCAGAACACTGGGCTCAAACTTTAACAACGAGGATCAAAGTATCGGCTCTAATTGAACTTTTTAAGCTTTTTACTTATTCGTGGTCACCGTGCTTTATTTATTGTCATCGCCGTGTTTTCTCTGGGATCCACTGCTCTCACATCTGAAACCACATCTTAATTCCCTCACTCAGCCACTCAAAGGCTGTGGTTTGTTTAACCAGCAGCTGGCCGGGTGCCGACATGACTAACGGCTGAGCTGTGGATTTGGATAAATCTGCCTTTTCCAGGAAGCTCACACAGATGGACATGAAGACGTTTTACCTGCTTCACCGTGTACTCGGGCTCCTTATTTAGACTCGTGCGGTAAACATGTAACACACCTCCATTGACAAAATCCCACATCACGCAACTAACCGTGAGGATTTAGGCTCCCGGGTTCTGTGAAGGACTCCCAGACAGACTAAACTCATCAGAAAACATCTTCGTGTGCAGACTGAGTCCGCATCAGGGTGTCAGGGTGACCAGCTGAGAGCAGGGGGCTTCAGGACAGGGCGTGGCCTCCAGTTCATTCAGCGCCAACTAAAGTCAAAACTCAGCGCTAAGAGGAATTCTTTTTGTTCCTGAAGTCACTGAGACAAACACACAGTGACTGTGTTGGATGGAACAGTGTGATAATCATCTTCATCTGTTCCATACAATTTATTTTATTTTATTAGTTTCATCAGTGCCCGTCACATCTGCCTGTGTCAGACCTCTCCTTCTCCGTGGCTTCCTGCAGCTGCACTTATTACTATAGAAATACAACAAAATAATAATAAAATGAAAGTAGTAAATCAGTCTTATAGAAAAAACCATTAATGGAAGAGTCTGAGATCTTTCAGTGAGGTAACAGTAATAATATTTTATAGTATCACTATAATGTTTCTTTCAGATGCACTATAGAAAGTTACTATGGTACTACTAAACATTTACTACTATAGGCCTAGACTGCCGGGGGATTTCCCATGATGCACTGAGCTCCTCTCTCCTCTACTTTCTCTCCCTCTGTATGCAACCTCATCCCATTATTGCATGTTACTAACACAACTTCTCCCCTTTCTGGTAGTCTTGTGCTTTCTCGTCCCTCTCCTCTCTCCTCCTATCACTTCCTGCAGGTGTTTCTAACAAATGTGAAATAAAAAAAAATAAAGGAACAGTTACTAAAATAACAAACAATGAAAATATCTTTCTAGTCTGAGTTTCCACTGTTTGTCCTCATTTCGTGGTATAAGGAGATATATTTTGCTGCAATGATTTGGCACTCTGGCAGAGGCCCCCACCCTGACCCTGGTTCTGCTCCAGGTTTTTCCTTGTCTCTGTCACCCACTGCTGCTCTCTGCGGGAACTGTTGGGTTTCTGTAAATAACAGAGAGTGTAGACCTGCTCTTTTATGAAAAGCCTGGGAGGTAGCCTATGGGCTAACTGTTGTTTGGAGTTGATAACAGTGGTTAAAAAGCTGCTGTACTGACCCGTCGATCGATCGACCCGTCGATTGATTGATATGAACCTGTGGTAGGTCTCCCAGCGTGATGAACATCTGGTTGGTGCTGTAAAGTTTCTCTCCGTCCTTCATCCATACGATGGATGGTCACTGCCTGTACCGCACAGCCCAGCCTCGCCGCGTTCCCCTGAGACACCGTCTGATTGGCCGGATGCTTCGTAAACAACACACCTGCAGGAAGGGAGAGAGACCGAGAGAGGAGGAAGACAATCACACACAGTAGGTTTGAACTGAATTTCCAGGCGGTGAAAATAAACCATGACCTTTTGCTGCTGTGAGAACACGAGCTCATTGGCTGATGGAGACAATTCTCCCGTCGCTGCCAACACTAAATCCTATTAAGGCGAAGGCATGACCCACCTTCCTCTGCCTCTGATTGGCTCAGTCTGCCTGAGCTGTTTCTCACGTGCCCTCACTGAAAGAACGGGACGTTTCAGCTCTCCGCTGTTCAGCGGCAGCCTCTGTCTCTGAGTGAACCCTTAAACCTGCGTCCTCTCTAGCAGCCAGCAGGGGGCGACTTAAACCTGCGTCCTCTCTAGCAGCCAGCAGGGGGCGACTTAAACCTGCGTCCTCTCTAGCAGCCAGCAGGGGGCGCCTTAAACCTGCGTCCTCTCTAGCAGCCAGCAGGGGGCGACTTAAACCTGCGTCCTCTCTAACAGCCAGCAG
>NW_025741915.1:0-5325 GCF_021292245.1 Micropterus dolomieu
TAGGCCCAAACCCTCTGGATGTGGCTGTCAGAAACTGTTCCAGTTGACTCCCCAGTGTTTGTGTCAGAAAACACCACCCTTGTATTCCTCTGTTATAGTTAAATGAATTGTTATATGAGTGTGCAGAGGGACTTTCACAAACCTTTCAGAAGATAACAGCTAATGTGCAGTGTGGATGATCCTTACCGAAATGGCCACAACTTGTGGACTGAAAGTTTCGATGTCGTTGTCAGTGATCTGACCGGCCACCACAATCTCAGAGCCATTATAATACTGGCTGAAGTTAGTCTGGGTTAGATTGTGCGCACCAGCATAGATCATTGTCACATCTGTCAACAGAGGAGTGGCCACCTCTTCATAGAAACCCTGTTGACATACAGTATGGACACTGTATGAATGTTTAATGTGTCCACAGCCACCCGTGTCTAGGAATATGTAACAAATGTGTAATTTGTGGGAAGTACAAGTGATTTAAAATACCTTCAACTGTAAATCAGCATCAGAGTCTTCATAAATCCGTCGGGCTGCACCATTGTTCTGCAGCGACATCTTCTCAAGGAACTCAAAATTGACGTCAAAACCAAAACCAAGACAGTAGAGAGGGAATTTGTCAGCAATAACCCCTCTTACATTTGACTGTATTGTTTCAAGATTTGTCACCCCTGCAAAGACACAAGACGGGTGGTTTAAAAAGGCAAGTTGAGCTAAAAAAACATGTAAATAATGTTATTTTCATTTAAATGTCTATGATGTTTAAAGGTTCCATATTATACAAAATCCACTTTTTCATGTCTTTTCAACCTAAATATGTGTGTCTAAAGACTCTCTTTTTCTCCTAATCAGTCTTTAAGTTTATATGTATGGAGGACAGATTCTGACAAAGGGAAATAAATACAGAAATAAATAAATGCTCAATAAATAAATAAGGATCCGATTAAATCCACAAAAAATACAGTAAATAAATAAATGTATGCAGTAATTAAATTATACAATGAGACATTAATGTATATATCTCTTAATTAGCTTCGTTATTTATTCATCTTTGTAAAAATTACCTTATTTATTTATTGTCAGTTATAATCTTCAACTTTATTTATGAATTAAATAACACGGGGCAACTTTTTGAGCAATATTGCTGGGCAGTCTCGCTGGTGGCAAGTCCGACTATGTTTTGAACGGATAGCGGCGTGGTGGGCCGGGTGGCGGAGTGATGGGGGAAGGGCATTACGGTAGTAATCTTTACTCATTAATATTGACAGCAACATTGCCCAGCACCATTGCTCTAAAAGTTGCTCTGTGTATCATCAGCTTTAGTGAACTGAAGTGATTAGCAACTCTGTCTGAGGACAACCAGCCATGTCTTCCTTCCTTTTCGTGTGGACGCTCTGACAGACAATGATTTCAGTTTGCGGCATGCATGGACACAGAACTGCGGTAAAGTTAGATGTTTGTGAGAAGAACATGGTCAGCTAGTAGGAGCTAAATCTGGAGTGCACACGTATTTGACTCTGTATGGTAAATTCAGTTTTAACGAGCAGAGCCAGCTGACAGGCAGAGTTAGACTGTGTTCCGTCAGTTTCTCTCTTTACAAAGACAAGTGTTGCAGTCTGACAGTCTTATCTGAAGAGAAGCTATCAAACTTCAATACTACACGATGCAAGCGTCACATAGGCTACAACATCATTTATCAAATTACGTCGGACTTTGTAAAATTAGCACAAAGACACACATGTCACAACATCAGGTTTTCAAAATAAGGTGTTAACACAACATAAGGTATGAAAATAATATTAATTGTATTATATTCACAGAAAGAATAAAAGATGTTACATGTGTCTATTAGGAGCTATAAAAAACATTTCCACTTAAATTCTGATTTGAGTTGTGGACAACTAGAACCACATGAATTTCAAAAAATTAAACATTTCACTGCCCAAGTCAGCTATAATACAACGACTATTCATTAGGCTACATCAGTGTTTCCCAACCCTCTCCTGGAGGCACACTAGTCCTGCATGTTTTAGAGCTCTCCCTGCTCCCACACAGCTGATTCAAATGATCATCTCGTTATGAACTGCTAAAGCTGTTAAATCAGTTGGGAAACACTGGGCTACATACTGTACAGTATTTGTGGACAGCTAGATCCTGGAGTTCATTGACAGTCTAAAATGAATGAATATTGGATAGCGATCATCAATAAATGGGTTGCCAATCATCAGTTCTCCCACAAAGACACCTTTAACTAATTTACCATTAATGAAAACTAAACTGACTCTCACAATCATCTGATTCAGCTGTCACATTTTTTAGATACAGCTAATCCAGAATAAAGAGCAATGGCACTGGGGCTGAAAATGTGCAATACAACAATTTAACAAATACAACTGTTTGATTATGTTCTCTTCTTTTGGTTTGCAATATGCAAGTATCTTAAAGTAATCTTAAAATTCTGTGTACCTACAGGTTACAGTGCTGGTAAACAGAGCCTCGTTTCAGAAAGCAGGCTTGTTGTGGTGGCAGCCCGGCTGATGGTGAGTGTCCTATCTATTCCTCCTTTTTGCTTGTGATTCTGTTTTCCCCTGGTGTTGTGTTTTCCTGTACTCTGCCTGCTTCCCTGTGTCTCCTCCCCTGCGTGTGCTCTCTCTCCCTCTGCTCCTGAGCCCAGCCAACGACCCGCACCTGCACCTCGTCAGCCACCTCCTCTGCCTGCCACACCTGCCAGCAATCACCCTCATCTCTATATACTACTTCTACCCCGGTTCTCCAGTCAACCCCTGCTTGATCGTCGTTGCTCCTTACCCGGTGCCACTTCACCACTCAAGCTCTCTCGTATTCTCCATCATTTCTGTTTCCCTGTGCTTGTCTCTGTTGTGTCTAACCCTGTCTGTCTCCCCTCCAGGTCCACTCACCTCCGTCCTCCGCTCCGTCAGCTGGGCTCGCCACCCTGCCCTCGCCACCCTGCCCTCTCCCCTCTGACCTCTTCCACGGCGTCCTCCCGGCTCCTCCCCGTGCCTCCTTGCTTGGTGGACTCGGTGGTGGATCGATTCCAGCACGTTAAGACGCAAGGCGAAGCATTCCGCCAGTACCTCCCTCGCCGGTCTGCACCCAAGGCAGCTGAGGCTGCCGGGCGTAGGTCCCTTCCCTCTACGAGCTCCTACCGAGAGGAGAGGAAGCAGAGTGTCGCTTCTCAGGGGGGGCCCCCCGAGGAGCTGGGGCAGCGAGGCGGCGCTCTCAACCTCAGCCTTCTGAAAGACGCGATCTGAGGACCGTCATCCAGTCCCGACGGAGCTCAGGGAAGAGGTCCTGAAGACCGGGGTAGGGGAGTCTTTTCTCCCCTCCCGCACCCCCCCCACCCCGCCCGGAGGCCGACCGAGGTCCCCTCCGCCGTGGCAACAGGTGATGTTATCCCGCCGTTTACACGTTCGGGACGCACCTGCCACCATCGAGTCCACGCCGTACTGCCTGCCCCGAGGGTCTGCAGTCAGGCGGTGTCCAGACTCACTCACCGTGGATCTTCGGCGGCTCTCCCCTGCTGTTCTGGGTTTCAGAGGCTTGGCGGAGCCTGACGAACATTTCTCCATGGGTCCTGCGCACTGCCATAGATGGGTATCGACTACAGTTCAAAACCCGCCCTCCAAAATTCAACGGGGTGGTTTGGACTGTGGTCCGCCCGGAGCAAGGTCCGGTGTTGGGACAGGAAGTTCTTACTCTGCTGACAGAGACGCCGGCTTCTACAGCCGGTACTTCATAGTCCCCAAGAAGGACGGAGGGCTGCGCCCTATTTTGGATCTGCGGGTTCTAAACCGGTCTCTGAGGGGATTCAGGTTCAAGATGCTCACCATCCCCGCCATCGTGTCGCACATCCGATCCGAGGATTGGTTCGTCATGATAGATCTAAAGGACGCCTATTTCCACGTCTCCATTCGTCCTTCTCACAGGAAGTTCCTGAGGTTCGCCTTCGGGGGTGTGGCTTACCAGTATCGGGTTCTTCCATTCGGCCTGGCACTTTCCCCTCACACATTCACCAAATGTATGGATGCAGCACTGGCCCGTGCTGGGAGGGTCGTCGCCGGCTGGTCATTTCGACAGACGCCTCCCTCACGGGCTGGGGCCCGGTCATGGACGGCCGCTTTGCAAGGGGATCTTGGCAGGTGCATCAATTCGAGTGGCATATCAACTGTCTTGAGATGTTGGCGGTGTTCCAGGCTCTAAGGAGTTTGCTGCCCGATCTCCAAGGCCACCACGTCCTGGTTCGTTCCGACAACACAGCGGTGGTGGCCTATCTGAATCACCAGGGCGGTCTGCGCTCGCGCCCTCTGTACAGACTGGCGCGTCAGATCCTCCTGTGGTCCCAGCAGAGGTTACTATCGCTCAGGGCGATGTATCTCCCGGGGACCCAGAATCAGGGAGCAGACCTGCTGTCGAGGCAGGGGCTGAGGCCCGGGGAATGGAGACTTCACCCCGAAGTGGTGGAGCTCTTGTGCGAAGAGTTCGGCCCCATAGACGTGGTTCTGTTTGCGTCTCAAGAGACTACGCACTGCCCGCTATGGTTTTCTCTCGTTCCTCCAGCCCCGTTGGGTCTGGACACCATGGTACATTCTTGGCCGAGGCTACGTCTGTACGCTTTTCCCCCAGTCGCTCTGCTCCCGGGGGTTCTGGAGCGGGTCCGCCAGGACAATGTCGGCCTACTGCTCGTAGCCCCGTTCTGGCCAACCTGGGTGTGGTTCTCGGACATCATGTCGCTCCTGGACGGCCCGCCGTGGCGGGTCCCTCTGAGGAGAGACCTGCTGTCCCAGGCGCAGGGCCGGGTTCTTCACCCTTGCCCCGCCATATGGCGACTGTGGGTCTGGCCCCTGAGGGGGAACAGTACCTAGAGGCGGGTCTAACAGCCGGAGCAGTTGAGACCCTCCTGAGCTCCAGGGCCCCGTCCACACGGAGGATGTACGGCCTGAAGTGGAGTGTTTTCTCCACTTGGTGTAGGGAGCGGTGGTTCAGGTACTTGAGTTCCTCCAGGACCGGTTCTCTGCTGGTCTTTCCCCTTCCACCCTCAAGGTGTACGTGGCAGCTATTTCGTCTTTCCACACCCCTCTGAGGGAGGGGTCTTTGGGGAAACTTCCCTTGGTTGTACGTTTCCTCCGTGGTGCCCGGAGGATGAGACCTGCGACTCGGTCCAAGGTTCCCACTTGGGATCTGGCGGTGGTTCTTGGGGCGTTGGCTGAGGCCCCCTTCGAACCCCTGGAGTCAGCTGATGCTAAACACTTGACCCTCAAGATGGCCTTTCTCCTTGCTATCACCTCTCTGAGGAGGGTGGGGGATCTCCAAGCG
>NW_025741916.1:0-11800 GCF_021292245.1 Micropterus dolomieu
ATTTCATCTTCTATTATCTCTCCAGACTCTGTCAGGCTGCTGGACGGGACTAGTCTGTGCTCAGGCAGACTGGAGGTGAAGTCTAACCAGAGGTGGTCCTCAGTGTGTGAAGCTGACTTTGACCAGCAGGATGCAGAGGTGGTCTGTAGGGAGCTCGGCTGTGGGGCTCCTTCAGTCCTCCAGGGGGCGCTCTATGGAGAAGTGGAGGCTCCGATGTGGACCAAAGAGTTCCAGTGTGGAGGCCATGAGTCTGCTCTCCTGGACTGTAGAAGCTCAGGCTCAGCTAGAAACACCTGCTCACCTGGAAAAGCTGTTGGACTCACCTGCTCAGGTAGAAGAGGAGCTGCAGCTTTGATTTGCTTCATTTCTCTTCTGATGAAACTCACTTTATTGTTTTACTGATGACTCTCTGGTTTCTGTTCAGAGCCTGTCAGGTTGGTGGGAGAAGCCAGTCGCTGTGCAGGAACTCTGGAGCTGAAACATCAGGGAGACTGGAGACCAGTGAGTGATCCTCTCTCTGTCTGGACCCTGAAGACAGCAGCTGGTGTCTGTAGAGAGCTGGACTGTGGCTCTGCTGTTTCTGTAGGACAGAGAGAGGAGTCCTCAGACAGACCTGTGTGGTTGATCAGGTCTCCCTGTGGTCAGTCTGGATCTGCTCTGAGAGATTGTGCAAGACCAGGTTCCTCTCCCTCCATCCTGGATCTAACCTGCTCAGGTAAGCCCATCAGTGACATCATCTACATTAAATTACTCACCTGACAGACCCTTCTAACCAAAGCTACATACATTTGAGGAACACCATACAAGCATCGATACAGTAAGAGATCTACAACTGACAAAACATACTAAGAGAGCTGATAGCACGTACGGCATCAGTGGGTAAGAGTAAGTTTACTTACTTACTCTTACCCACTGATTTAACAAAATAGTGCAATCAATACAAGAGACCTGTAAGGAGACAGAAGAAGAGCACAGGAAGTGCATGTTAGAGGTTTGAGGTGTTTTCAGAGGAAGTGTTCTCTGCAGAGTTTTCAGAAGCTTCTTGAAGTCAGAGAGGGACGCCCCTGCTCTGATGGCATGTGGTAACTCGGTACAAGTGGAGTTCAGCATTGATAAGGAGGACGGCTGCTTCACTCTAAACTGTTTCCCTGTATGAACCTGGACGGTCTCAGACCTTTTGGATGTGTAGAAGAACACAGAACCTGAATTAACATCAAATCCTGACCCATCCTGTCGGCGTGTTGGTAGATTTAAATATTAAGTTATGTCACTGAGCCTCGTGTGTAAACAGCGTCTCTCTTAACGCGGGACGCGTCCAGCTGCATGTCACGCCTCTTTCAAACGTCCCAGCTGACGAAAAGACTTCTGCAAAGGATACGCCGGTGTATCCTCGCTTATAACTCCTTTAAAAATCCTCCTTGCTCCTCGGCCTTTGAGGTACATGTTAGGAACTGAGACATCCTTGTACGGCACGCTGAGATCGGTTACTGGGTCGCAGGTGGAGGATCAATATCACAGACTTTTCTTCTGTGCTGCTGTTGCTTACAGCCCACCTGAAGACAGCAGCGAGGATGCCTGCAGCAGGGCGGGGAGTGGGTCCGTGTATGTTCTGATAGATTGTCTTTTCATTTTAACCAAAAAACGAACAAACAGAAAAACCAAATTCAAAGAACGGTCCCATTTTGTTTTTTGAAATTCCTTTTTTCATTTCTCCGTATGAAGACAGACATTGAGAAAATAAAGGCAGGTGGGCCAGGTGACCCGGAAGTAATAGTAAACACATTAAAAAAAGCTGAGCTTGTAGAACGGTCAGATCTCTATCATTATGCAGCACTAACGTTATACCAGGTGGACCTTAGATGAAAATAAATAAACAAACCGAGAGAAATACGTCAGCAACAGTATGATTTATTCATGTAAACAGCAAGAGTCACGTTTTTTAAGTGCCTTGTTTGGTGCAGTACAGTTGGTAGGCTAATATAGGTTAACCTAAGAAGCGCTATATTTTTAATATTAAATTCATATTTAATGTGGTTTCCACCGTAATGAACCAAGCTGTTCCCCCTTTCTACCAGCAGGTGGCAGGATTTAAAAGAAGGCCTGTACTGTGTCTTTATTAACTGTTTTGAATCCAGGTTACTGACACAGATGTATTTATTGTTGTTCATTTCATTTGGTTTTTATCTTTATGTCTTATTTACAGCCTAGTTATCACCTTCATCATTCACCCTCAGCCCAGAGTTAAACCTGCATGCCCTTCTGTTCTAACCTGGTTCTAACATCCAACACTCCCATTGTTTAATGCAAGTGAAGAGAATCCACACAAGTCCTAAACATTTATTCAACATACACAGCACATAAATACTTTCAGTGGCATTGAATGTACAATCTCTGGCTGCAGAACATTTTATGAGGTCCTCAAAAGAAGGAAACATAAAAAAAAAAAAACAGGCTGTCAACACTGAGAACGTGTTCTCAGGACGTCAGTCAGGTCTCTGAGGCCATATTTAAAATGTTCTGGCTGATATTGTGTGCCAACAAATACAAACAAAAAACAGGCTGAGTTAAAATTCAGAAAAGACTCCTTTGGCTTTTTAGTTGAACCTTGACCTGACCAAGCCGCTCCTCCCTCCATGAATTGGTGTTAAACAGTTGTAAAAATGTCTCTGTGTAGCCTCTGTGTAGCCTTTATTATTCATCCGCATCTTTAAGTTACTTAGTATCTGTCTTGTCTCGTATCTTAGTTTCTAGTTCGGTGTCACAGGGCAACTTTTAGAGCAATGAGTAAAGATTACTACCGTAGGTAGGTTTTGGTGCTCCTCCTTGGGGGTGCTTGACTGGGGGGGTGGGCCCCCGTCCGGGGATGAGATCGGCCTCGGGGGCTGTTGGCACTGCCTGCACTCTGGGGAGGGATGCCTCTGGCTGGGCTGGGGGACCGTTGGCCTGGTTCTCCCGCGTTACCGCTCCCTGGCGGCAGGGAGCTTCTCGGCACGGCCTTCTGCTGTTCTTCCTTGGGGCGGGGTACAGCTTCCCCCGGGACATGCGGTCTGGGGTCCTTTGCGCTTTGGGGGGTCGCGGGGTGCCCTGGCTTCAGGGGGTGGGGGTCTCTGCGCCGGTTGATCCGGCTTCGTTGGCCTCGGATCCATGCTTCCCCATTTCTCTGTCGGCCAGTTGTTGGACCCCTCTGGATACTGAGGTATATAGTTAGTTTTCGGGATGTGCAGTGTGGGTGCGGGGCAGGGCTGTGCTCCGGTTTGTTCTGGGTTTGTGCCTGGAGTTCTCGGCCCTTGACGGATGGGTGGGTTGGTGGCATGGAGCTGAGCTGGTTGATTTTGCCTCGTTGCTGGTTTGGCGGGTGTTGCATGGCAGCCAGGGGGCGCGCTGGGCATGGGGGATGTCGGCGGGGGACGGCGGACTTTTATTGGTAGGTGCACGGTGACCTGTGCGGCGCGTTTGCTGCCGGGCTGGGTCTTGCTGCTGGTGTTTCTCTCCGCTGTCGTGTTGTTCCGTTTGCTCTCTCTCGTTTGCCCGACCTCGCACGCAGGATTCGCAGGGGGCTGCTGGGCATTGGGTGTCGCCGTGCTCGCGCAGTGTGCGCGTTGGGCTCGTCACTTGTGCATTGGTGTAGATGATTGCGTGGCATTTGGGCGTTTTGGTTGTTCGCTGCGCTTCAGTGGGGTGCTGGGTGGGGGGGGGCACTGGTCTATGTTGTGTACGCACCGTTTATTGCTGCTGTTCGGCTGGTTGTCTTTTACTATTATTATTATTTTTATTGTTTGTTGTAGTTTTTCTCCCCCCCAAGCCCCCCTCTCTGTTCTATTGCAGGTTTCGTTGCTTTCTGCAATTGCTCCACTGCTTTTCCCTGTTGTCCCCACCTTCCATCCCCCTTCTCTTACAGGTCTTGTCCTTTCTCTGTGCTGTTTGTGTCCCCCCATCCCCGTGTCTGCCCCCCTGTCCGGCCCAATGACAAATCAATACATAAATAAATAATAAAACAGACAAAGGAGTATTTTAATACTCTCTTGTTAAAGTAAAATCTGTCTGGCACAATATGGCATCCAGGTTATCATACTCTATATCAGGCTGCTGGGCAGGACAGGTTTTTTAAAAAAAAAGGATTACTACCGTAATCCCCTTCCCCCACCACTCCTGCACCCGCCCTGCACCGCCGCTATCCGTTCAAAACATAGTCGGACTTGCCACTAGCAACATTGCCCAGAAACATTGCTCAAAAAGTTGCCCCGTGTATCATCAGCTTTAGTTTTTAGTCGTGTACCTTAGTTCATGTCTTGTGTTTACTGCTGTGGCCTGTACTACGAAGCGAGGTAACTTCAGGGGTAACTTTGTGACGTCGGGTGTAACTTCCTGATTAACCCGTACTACAAAAGGTGGACAGGTGTTACCAGAGGTCTGTTGCCATGGCAATTTACTCTGCATCTCTAAACTGCCACGAGCAGGTTTTGTTGGTGATTAACTCGAGGTTACCCTGCACGTGGACTCCACACCAATTCTGTACTTTATGTTAATGATGAGAAGTAGGATATTAATACCACCACTTCATAAAATATGTTTAGATTTCATCCTGATTTGTTCCACTGCCGCTGCAATGAAGTTCTGAACACAACAGCATCACGTTCATACAGCGAGCCCTGCAGCCTGGGATTTTAGGGACGAGATCTTAATTAATTAACGGGACAGTTTCTGAGATGTAACTGAATTCTCCTGTTTTCACATATTTAGATTGAATATTTTACGTGTCCAAAATATATGGAGCCAGGGGTTAATAAACCGAGAAAAAAATCCTAGATGAAAAATTTACAGGAACAAAAATCAGAAATTCCCTGAAATGTAACAAAAAATCTAAAATCACTCTGGTGTTTTCTTCTGAATACGCCCGATCCACGGCAAAGTCTGTGAGGTGCATGGTAGTGATTGTGAGCTAAACTCAGGAGTATTTCCTCACTGCTAAATCCTATAGCAAAGTTTAATGTAATTTTCCACTGCGTGCATCCTATACGGCAGACGTGTGTGTGTGTGATGTTGCAGCCTTGCAAAGTGAAGTTTCTCTCATAAGTGTGTGACTATAATGTCAGAGAATATTCAAGTTTTTTTACTTGTAGATTAATGGTGTAAATAAAGTTTTGTCTCGGATTATTCCCCCTCTCTGCTGGCTCCTTTTTTTCTATTACAAAGGACCTTATGTGCAGTTGTACCTTTACATCTTCATCATATTACACATAAGAGCCCATAAAATACATAATAGAGATTTGAACTACAATAAGAAGACTGTGAAGATAATTAGGCAACAAATTTACTCAATGCGATTCAAACAAGCCTCCCTGGCTTTGTCGGCCACCATGATATTTGATTTAGCCGTTACATTCATCATATCCTGACACAATCAACGTGCATTCCTCTGGAGAAATAAGGAGCAGAGTTTGTCAACCCTGAGTTTGCCTGATAACCCCGAGTTAACTCTGAGTAGGTTGAACTCCCATCGTAGTACAGGCCTCTGGTCTGTGTACTTCAGTGTTTGTTATTTTGCCCATGTCTGCTCTGAGTTCTGTTTAATCTTAGCTCCAGTCTGTGTTCCTTGTTGGTGTTAGTTTATTTGTGATCTGTTTGCTTGTGTCTGCTCCCTCAGTCATTCCTCTGCCTGTTTGTCCACTAATACTTTGAGTTCCAGTTAATGGATGGTCTTGTGTTTTGCATCAGTATCTCTCTGCCTCGTTAGTCCTGATCCCGGTCACCTGTGTTGCTCCCGCCCTGCCCGTTAGTCCCTGGTGTTAAATGTTTGCTGTGTGTCTTCAGTCCTTGTCTGGTCATTGTAGTGTGTTACATTCAGTCGTGTGCAGAAGAGTGTTCTGTCTGCCTGTTGGATTTTCCAGTCTACTGCCTGTAACCCTTTTTTCTTTTGGATTAAAAACCCTGAACTGAATCTCTGCTCCAGTGTCTTGCGTTTGGGCTCACCTCTTCTGCGCTCACCCATGAAACCCTGACAAAGGTGTCCCTCCTTACCCAACAGTGCATCCATGAGTTAATTAGCTGATTAGAGTGTGGCACCAGGTGTCTTCAATATTGAACCTTTTCACAATATTCTAATTTTCTGAGATACTGATTTTGGGGTTTTCATTAGTTGTCAGTTATAATCATCAAAATTAAAAGGAATGAACACTTGAAATATATCAGTCTGTGTGAATGAGTGTATACATTATACAAGTTCACTTTTTTTTTTTATTAAATAAAAAAAATAAATAAATAAAAAACAAGTTCACTTTTTGAATGGACTTACTGAAATATAAATCAACCTGTATAGAAGAAACCTGTGTTATCAAAAAAAAAAACTATAAGAAGCTACTGATTACTGCATTATATTCTATTCTATTTTTATATTCTGAATTGTCACCTGCCACCTGAATTTTGTGCTTCCCTGGTGCAGAAAATGTCTCCAGAATGCAGGAAATTAAGTGTTTAATGCCCCAAATATTCAGGGGGACGACCCCCAGACCCCCCATCAACTATTTCATCAACACATTTTTATTCTTAAATGGTCGGCCTATTAAAATATATTCTTGTCTTGTTGTCATGGCCCCAATCTTGTACAATGTTACGCCTCCTGGGCTAAGGTTTTCGTCACTCCCCTAATCTGAGCCCTTCAATGGAAGGACGGTGTGTTGGTGTCCCACTGAATTCAGCGGGCCGCCTGGTCCGAAAATGCCAGGGCCGATTTTTTGTCCCAGTCCAGCCCTGTTCTGATATCTTCACAGTATCCTGTTGTTGGAAAGATCATCACTTTGTTCTGAGGGACATCAGCCCGGTTCTTTTCTCTCACACAGGTTGGTTACTTTGATCTCCGACAGTGAGTCCGTAAACCAGATGTGGCCAGTGAAAGTGATCTTTCACTCAGCAGCTACCAGCTGTTATTTATTCAGGCCAATCAGTCATTTTTCAGATGCACAGAGAGGAAATATGGTGGATAAAACATGGTAGCTTTACCTGCCTCAACAACGAGCTGCTCCGTGTTACTGCTACAATTATTCTTTGTAAAGATTAGTTAGATGCTTTAGGAATAATCAGATTGTTTCGTCTGCCTGTGCTGCTCCAAAGCAACAGGTTTGGTTTCCTGCATGTCCGTAAGGCAACAGGAAAACTAACATATGCAAATTATTTTATTCCTTCTGCCATCAGGCGTCTAAATACTGCTGACAGCGGCAACTAGACATGTGCCAGGCATCGTAAACCTCTATTTATTATTTACTTGGTATTATTATCTATTTATTTATTTATCTCTTTGAACTATGGTCCCTGCTTAGTCCATGTATTGTGACCTGGGTATTTGCTGCTTTGTTCTGGTGCCCAAATGCAATATGATGTTATTGGCAGTGTTTCTCAGTGCTTGATTGATTGTTGTCGTCTTGTCTTGTTTGATACGACTGGTAGGCTAAAACTGAATTGCCCTACAGGGATAAATAAAGTTGTTTGAATTGAATTAAACAATCGTGGCTGGGCAGCAAGCTGATATTTTAAAGTGATCTTATCAATAAGTTCATGGAGATTTAAAAAGGAAAATAGTTGTATTAAACAGCTAAATTACTAATTATTCAATTACTAATTAATTAACCAGGAAAGCAGATTGCTTTCCCTGGAAATAACCTGTTGCACAGAAGATGAAATATATTATTAAATATACTTTTACTGGAGTAGGGTTGTCATTTTTTTCTTTTACTTTTTTGGAAGTAATTGTACTTTTCCTTGAGTAAAGATTTTGAGTACTCTCCCCGCCGCTGGCCAGCAACACCAGTACAAGCTCTGCCATGGTGAACATGAGACAGAGCAGAGGTGAGGTCAATAACAGAGTCAGAGCAGCAGTTTATGGTAAGACTGATGATGATATGGCTTTTTTTATTTATTTATTGTACTCGAGGGCTCAGCAGAGATGGTTTCTTTACTTCAGGAGAGTTAGAGAGGAGTTTCTAGTTTTGAAGATGTATTTTAAAGGCTCATTTAGTTTACGTTCTCTACTTGGATAAAACTCTCAAGAATGCAGGAATAAAGGTCTGTAAAGACCCAGAGGCCCTGACACATGCTCTGTCTGGAGAGCAGGCTGACCAGGGACAAACTCCTGGGCCACTTGTTCGCCCCTGACCGTCCTCGACCTTAGAAACTTGTGTGGAGACAGCTAGGAGACATACTGTATATTCTATTCTTCTGATCAAGGCAGACCGCATGTGAGTGACCGCTATCCGTTAGCTCAACGATAGCTTACCTCGCCGCGGCAACTTAGTAGCGTCGAGGCCGGTCATCGGAGGTGGGAACGGGGAACGCTCGGAGCCGCTCGGAGACCCGTGAATGGGAAGAGTGGAGCCATCCAACTCCCGCTCTTCCGTCAACAACAGATTAAGGGCTTCGTCCAGAGAGCGAGTGGACCGCCACACCTCCTCGTCCTGAATGGCAAGCTTTCTGTTAGAGCGAACCGAGAGTGAGCGCTCGGCTGCCGTTCTCCGGTCCGAGGAACGCCGCGCACCGGAGACTAAAATTCTCAGTGCCAAGCAGGCGCGCTGAAGAGGTAAACCCAGTAGCGACAGCCTTAGAGGGCGAAATAGAACTAGCATTAACTAATTAGGGACTGTTCAGCATGTAGATCATTTTTCTTACACAAGGATTTAAATAAATGAAAACCCACAGAAATGAAATTGCTTTCCAACTGGAATTAATATTTCACTAGTGGTAAGCTTTACAGTAAACTATTATCTGATGTTATAATGAAACAGTTTAGCCCTAGAACCAGCCAATACACAATCCCCCATGTGAATGGGGAGGACCAGCAGGGCAATAAAACAATAATGTAAATTATCAGGATATACAGTAATTCTCCTCAGTAGCAAAGTAACAGATGTTTAATAAATGTTTGATTTAATTCATTTGAATCACAAACAAATCAGCACTCATCTTTTCTATTAAGATATTTCTGTTGTTGAGGAAAAGGGACTGAAAAAAAGATTTTACTTAATCATACTAGTTTTGAATGTTTGTATCAGATTTGTATTTGGTTTTCCACTGTTTGGCATCAAGTGTTTGTTCTGAGCGTAAAAATATATTAAAACCACAATTAATCATCTGGTTTCTTCAACTTTCACTCAAAAATCTGCCTTTAAACCTGAAAGAAATAATGATTTGACATTTATCCTGAGAATAATCGATGTTGAATGATGTGAAATGTTCTTGTGAACCCAGTGTCGTGTTTCCTCATGTTTTGTCACCCCAGGTCAAAAAGAAGTGCTCTTAAAGGCTCTAAAAATGTACTAGAAATTCACATAGTATGCATATAGTACATTCATACTCCGAACATGCTTACTACAAGTATATTAAATATATATTCTCCTGAGCTTTAACATACTTCTCAAAAGTATAGTTTGAAGAAATTGGTAATAAATATCTACTTAATTAAACTTTTAATAAATATGCTTAAATAAAAGCATATTTACGCATGCTCGCTTGAACTCATGAGCGAGCAGAATCCAAAACACAAACACTTTCATACAGAAATCCTGCAATAAACGCAGAAACACTGTTTCAGGCTCTGTTACTTCTCGGCTCATCAACAGGCAGATCATCATCATCAATGTTTTTGATGATGTTGTATTGGAAGAACTGGGCAATAACTGGGAGGGGTCCATTGTGGAAAACCACTTCACCGGAACCTAAACGGTTAGCATTATCAGAACAGTTATACATGATGTCATATTGTGTTTCAGCAACTTTAAACAAAATGAAAAATCTGACAGTGGTTGTTAATTAGAGGTAATATTGCTTTGGTATAGACAAAATATTTCCTTTTCCCTTCCACAGATACTGTGTGATAAAATCCCATAGTGTCAATGCAACGAGTCCTACTCAAAGATAAGCGACACCTCCCCTCCAAGGATAAGGATTGTGACCTGTTTCAGTTTGGTTCCACCATTTGTACTGCATGCTTGTGACTGAGTACCTTCACTACAGCTGAGTAAGCGCTTGGACTGCCATACCAACGAGTCTGGCTCTTTGGCCTTGCTGTCAAAGTTGCATGTTTGGTACCCTCTAGACCTGGGTTTGAATCTGGGCAGGGTGACTGCTCTCGCCTTTGGCCGCATATGGTGTCAGAAGTGGGACGGCTTGCCGTGAGTCCGAACCGTATGAGGGACCCCCATGGGTAACATTAATGATGGGATGTGTATAGTGTACTTTTCATTTTACAGATTTTTTCTCCTTACAGGATGTAACTGCTCTAAACACTACCTTTTACGTCTAATCTAACTTGAGCTTAGGCGTACTGCCCCTTTAATGAGTCAACACTGACATTAACCTTCTGTAATAATTACAGTCCACTGAAATGTAACTAGAAAATGCTCATGTTACATGTTCTAACCATATATTTAGCAGAAAACAGACGTATCAATATTCAGGTACCTGCAGTCAGTCAT
This sequence comes from Micropterus dolomieu, assembly GCF_021292245.1. Lineage (NCBI taxonomy): Eukaryota > Metazoa > Chordata > Actinopteri > Centrarchiformes > Centrarchidae > Micropterus > Micropterus dolomieu. The sequence goes on from NW_025741916.1 coordinate 10,461, forward strand.
TTTGGCAAGGTATATTAATTATAAACATCTTATCAAACAGACATCTGGAATATCTACAGTGAACAGGAGCCGTCACAACACTTTCCCACCATAAACTTTAAACGTCCGGTATTCGAAGCGCCAACATGGCGTCATCGCGGGGAAACGTTGACAGGACAAACTGACTTCCCGTCTTTACACATGTCAGAAATCATCGTCTACACTCTAAATGTTTAACAAACAATCACGTTAGTAAAGCCTGATGTTATAAACTCAGTAGTTCTGGGTTATTTACAGTTTACCGACCTGTATGAAAGCAGGTGAAATGTGCTCACACTACCTCAGGTGTGCCACGTAACAGAATACAGCTACTGTTTTTGGATCCCGATTACGTAAAGCCGTCACATGTAATCCGTTACTCCCCAACCCTGCTTACTGGACACAACTTTGAGCAGCTGAGCTCAGCCGGGGGCTCGTCAGTATCTCCACACCCACGTGGCGTCCTCCACCCTGGCAGCTCCTTCAAAGGAGAGAGTCCAGCCCCTATCCCTGTTAGAGTTGTTGGAGCATTTTCTAAGCAGCTCTTTCTTCTGGGTTCCAGATCTTCTTAGAACATTAAGACAGAATGAAAAGTGTTGAACTTGTTTGTGTGGAGAGCAAAGATTGTGGAGTAGCTGAGCAGAAGGAACAGAGCAGAGAAATCTGCAGATGATGATGTTGTGCTGTTGTTTGGACATGTTGTTTGAAAGTGTTCAGACGTGGAGAACAAGTGTGACAGAGTATTAAATGGAAATGTGCTGGTGAACTTGCTGCAGTCTGTGCTGGTAAAAAGATGTGTTCTGTTGTTAATGATGAACTGATGTTGGAGTTGTGCTGAGTCCACCTTGAATCACTGAATTGTTGTTTCATGACATGTTTTTCTTTTGTGTCTTCTGTCTTTATCTCTATTTCATCTTCTATTATCTCTCCAGACTCTGTCAGGCTGCTGGACGGGACTAGTCTGTGCTCAGGCAGACTGGAGGTGAAGTCTAACCAGAGGTGGTCCTCAGTGTGTGAAGCTGACTTTGACCAGCAGGATGCAGAGGTGGTCTGTAGGGAGCTCGGCTGTGGGGCTCCTTCAGTCCTCCAGGGGGCGCTCTATGGAGAAGTGGAGGCTCCGATGTGGACCAAAGAGTTCCAGTGTGGAGGCCATGAGTCTGCTCTCCTGGACTGTAGAAGCTCAGGCTCAGCTAGAAACACCTGCTCACCTGGAAAAGCTGTTGGACTCACCTGCTCAGGTAGAAGAGGAGCTGCAGCTTTGATTTGCTTCATTTCTCTTCTGATGAAACTCACTTTATTGTTTTACTGATGACTCTCTGGTT
>NW_025741917.1:0-2210 GCF_021292245.1 Micropterus dolomieu
TCTTTGCTTTCTTTGTTTTGAGCTCTCATGAAAGGAGCTCTCTAGTGCACGCTGATAACTGATTTGTGTTAAGTGAATAGTGATTAACAGGAGGAGCCTACTCCATCTCTTCTTCTTCTTGCCTATTTCCTCCCCTGGCGTTTATACCAGCGTTAATTCTGAGCTAGTTAGTGTGTTGGAGTTTATCAGGAATTCACTTGAAAGATAATTAGTGAAATGGTTTGATTAGGGTTAGATAGAAGGTGACAAAAAGAATCGTTTGATTAGTCGACTCTGAAATTAATCAGTAGCCATGTTTCCATCTAAATGTCATGAGAATTTTAAGCGTACTTTTGAAATGTCACAAAAAAGTAAAAAAAAAGGAAATGTGAAATACGTGTGTTTCCATCAGCTGGTTGGGAGCGAATAAATGTTCCGTAGTTGATGTTGCACATGGCTGTAATAAACCGATGTATGGGTTCCAAACCAGAAACAAAACCAGCCGCCAAGTTCTGCATGCTCCTCCAAATACTGCTTTTAAACGCTATCCTCTGTGGGGTTCTTCAGTGGTGATAAACGAATCCAAGTATGTATTTTATGAACATTTAGAGTCGATAATATTTTATTACACTCAGTAGAAGCAGCGTTCACTGAGATGCGGTGATAACCCCGTTTGATCAGTGGATCAAGGATCTGAGAAGGACCTTTAAGAGGTGAACGCATCATTCAGCAGAACAGCTGATGAAGGCTTCCTGCCCAGATCTGCATCCATCTCTTTTCTCAGCACAAATGAGTGTTACCAGCCGCAAGGTGCAGGAAATTCTGGGCCGGCGTGCAGGTACAAGTTCGCTACGTCAGAACTTATTCGGAAAAAGCGTTTCCATCTCCCGTTTAGAGCATTTACTCTTTTTCTACAAAAACACCTGAAGTGAGCGAAAAAACCTTTGTCCAAAATTAAGGATTTTTTCAGATTTTGCCGTTTCCATCGACATTTTTTAACGCGATGCTTCAAAATACGCATTAAAAAAAACGTTGCTGCAGCCCTGGCCAGTCTCAGACACACCGCTTCGGACGCCGTTGTTTGTTTACTTGGAAGTTGGTCTCTAGCACCTCCTTCCCAAACACATCACGCCACCGTGAAAGGCGGGAACGATGATTGGTCGTGTTTCTGGGCCGAGTCGCTGAAAGACATGCTGCGACATCTTTAACTCTGCTTCAGGCCGAAGCCGGCGTGAAGGGCTGACCTTTGACCCCGGCGGCAGTCCTTCCAGCTGAGCGGGTCGACGGAAGCTTCGATGGTTTTCCAGTTTATGCTGCATCTTATCCTTCAGGAAGACGAACTGAAGACGGCATCTGTTGCAGTGGAAGGCCTGGCTGACCTGAGACAGAGGACAGAGGACACTCTCAGGCAATTCAGGCACAGCAAACATTACGGTCCTGAAAGAGCTTCTGCTGTACGGCGTTCCTACATGTTTTACAGTACGGGTTCTGAGCAGCTGGTAGGGATGTCACGAGAACTGAAACTTCGGTACAAACTCAAAACCAAAATTCTGAACACATGTTGGTACTTGTTTTTCAAGGAACTGTACTGTACTGCTACTATTGCTACTACTGGTACTGGTACTGCTACTACTACTACTGGTACTGCTACTACTGGTACTGCTACTGCTACTACTACTACTACTACTACTGGTACTGGTACTGCTACTACTACTACTACTGGTACTGGTACTGCTACTGGTACTGCTACTACTACTGCTGGTACTGCTACTACTGGTACTGCTACTACTGCTACTACTGGTACTGCTACTACTGCTACTACTGGTACTGCTACTGGTACTGCTACTACTACTGCTGGTACTGCTACTACGTGTACTGCTACTACTGCTTCTACTGCTACTGCTTCTACTGGTACTGCTACTACTGCTTCTACTGCTACTACTGGTACTGCTACTACTGCTTCTACTGGTACTGCTACTACTGCTTCTACTGCTACTACTGGTACTGCTTCTACTGCTACTACTGGTACTGCTACTACTGCTTCTACTGGTACTACTGGTACTGCTACTACTGCTTCTACTGGTACTACTGGTACTGCTACTACTGCTTCTACTGGTACTGCTACTACTGCTTCTACTGGTACTGCTGGTACTGCTTCTACTGCTACTACTGGTACTGCTACTACTGCTTCTACTGCTACTACTGGTAATGCTACTTGTCCATTTGGGCTA
>NW_025741917.1:2230-12605 GCF_021292245.1 Micropterus dolomieu
TCACGAGAACTGAAACTTCGGTACAAACTCAAAACCAAAATTCTGAACACATGTTGGTACTTGTTTTTCAAGGAACTGTACTGTACTGCTACTATTGCTACTACTGGTACTGGTACTGCTACTACTACTACTGGTACTGCTACTACTGGTACTGCTACTGCTACTACTACTACTACTGGTACTGGTACTGCTACTACTACTACTACTACTGCTACTACTACTACTACTGGTACTGGTACTGCTACTACTACTACTACTGGTACTGGTACTGCTACTACTACTACTACTACTACTACTGGTACTGCTACTGGTACTGCTACTACTACTGCTGGTACTGCTACTACTGGTACTGCTACTACTGCTACTACTGGTACTGCTACTACTGCTACTACTGGTACTGCTACTGGTACTGCTACTACTACTGCTGGTACTGCTACTACTGGTACTGCTACTACTGCTTCTACTGGTACTGCTACTACTGCTTCTACTGCTACTACTGGTACTGCTACTACTGCTTCTACTGGTACTGCTACTACTGCTTCTACTGGTACTGCTACTACTGCTTCTACTGCTACTACTGGTACTGCTTCTACTGCTACTACTGGTACTGCTACTACTGCTTCTACTGGTACTACTGGTACTGCTACTACTGCTTCTACTGGTACTGCTACTACTGCTTCTACTGGTACTGCTACTACTGCTTCTACTGCTTCTACTGGTACTGCTACTACTGCTTCTACTGCTACTACTGGTACTGCTACTACTGCTTCTACTGCTACTACTGGTAATGCTACTTGTCCATTTGGGCTACTATAGAAAAATGGCCGCGCATCATGGTGACGTTTTTATTTTGTAACTTGGGACCAAATTTGGCATCGAGAATCGTGGAATTTCACTGGTACTGGTATCCAAATTTCTGGCATCGTGACATCCTTAGCCGCTGGGGCTAAATAAAAGACAAAAGGTTTGTCTTGTGTGTTTGTTTTGTGTTCCTGCTGCACCAGAGAGACACTGAAACATGGCCGACACGTCCTGTGATACATGTATAAAGGCCGCTGAGTCTGCTACACAGGTAACTCCAGGAGGGGCTGCTGATTGGCCTGTTAGCTGACAACATTATGTGTGGGTGCACGCTCACCTGGTGTCGCAGCAGGTGCTGCTGGTAGCTGGCGGGGTTTCTGGTCACCTTCAGGCAGAACACACACAGCAGGAAGCGCGAGTCTCTGTGGAAACTGGCAAAGTGCTGCAGGACGTCCGAGTAGAAGGACGAGCGATACGAACACACCTGCAAGGCACACCTGAGTTAGTGAGGCCTGAGGACTGACCCCGAGCCAGGTCGGCGGCCAGCAGTCAGACTCACCTGGCAGATGTAGGGCAGCTCTCCTGGTTTGTGGTTGGACTTCATGTGGTTCAGGAAGGCCGGCTCGTTCTCAAACGCCCACTCACAAATATGACACATACCTGAGAGAGAGGGAGGACAGGTGAGGTCTCAGGTCCAGATACAGACTGTACCTGTCTTTGTTCGTGCGTTCAAGCGGTTTGCAGCGCTTCCTCCTCCTGTGTGTCCGGAGACAGGTAAGTCATGAGTCAAGGGCAAGCCAAGACAGGTAAGCCCTAAGTCCAAGTCAAGTCCCACATCAGGACAGGTAAGTCCCAAGTCCAGTCAAGTCAAGACAGGTAACTCCAAAGGTCAAGTCCTAAAAGGAAGACAGGTTTGTTTTACATTCTTCAGGTGTGTGAGCAGGTGTGGTTCTTACAGGAGGAGGGGGTGCGGCCATGCACCTGCTCCTGGTGGCTGTTCAGCTGAGCAGGAGATGAGAATTGTCGGTAACAAAACTTGCAGCACTCCTTCTCGTCACCTCCTCCACCTCCTCCAATCAGCTCTGAGTGCTGCAGCATGTGCTGCATTAACCTGTATACACACACGCACACACACACGTGAGCATCCAGACCTCTGCACGTGCATCAGTCCATGTGTGTTCAGGTGCTCGCTGAGCCCACCTCAGGTTGTTCTCAGCGAGGTGCGAGCAGATCTGGCAGGTGAAGGTGGAGGTTTTGATTCCCAGTGGGTGTGGCTTCCTCAGACTGAGGTCGCCTTCAAACGTCCCGTAGTAGAAATCCTCCACGCTCATCACCACCCGAGGGGGGTCAGGGGTCGGCGCCGAGGTCACAGCAGTGGTCATGACGACAGAAGTGGCGGGACCAGGAGCTGGTGAACCAGACGACACGCAGAAACATGAGAGGGGTAACAATGCTAAGACAATGTAGCTCCTAGTTCAGTTTCTAGTTTCCTAGTACAGCTCCTAGTTTCCTAGTACAGCTCCTAGTTTCCTAGTTAGGGTACTAGTTTCCTTGATTAGCTCTTAGTTTAGATACTAGTTTCCTAATTTAGCGCATAGTTTCCTAGTTCAGGTCCTAGTTTCCTAGATTAGCTCCATGTTTCCAAGTTCAGGTCCTAGTTTCCTAGATTAGCTCCTAGTTTCCAAGTTCAGGTCCTAGTTTAGCGGTTAGTTTCGTAGTTTAGCTCCTACTACAGCTCCTAGTTTTCTAGTTTAGCCCCTAGTTTCTGAGATTAGCTCCTAGTTCAGCTCCTAGTTTCCTAGTTCAGGTCCTAGTTTCCTAGTACAGCTCCTAGTACAGGTCCTAGGTTCCTAGATTAGATCCTAGTACAGCTCCTAGTTTCCTAGATTAGCTCCTAGTTTCCTAGATTAGCTCCATGTTTCCAAGTTCAGGTCCTAGTTTCCTAGATTAGCTCCTAGTTTCCAAGTTCAGGTCCTAGTTTCCTAGATTAGCTCCTAGTTTCCAAGTTCATGTCCTAGTTTCCTAGATTAGCTCCATGTTTCTAAATTCATGTCCTAGTTTCCTAGATTAGCTCCTAGATTAGCTCCTAGTTTCCAAGTTCAGGTCCTAGTTTTCTAGGTTAGCTTCTAATTTCCTAGTTCAGGTCCTAGTTTCCTAATTTAGCTCCTAGTTTCCTAGTACAGCTCCTACTTTCCTAGTACAGCTCCTAGTTCAGGTCCTAGTTTCCTAGTACAGCTCCTACTTTCCTAGTTCAGGTCCTAGTTTAGCGGTTAGTTTCGTAGTTTAGCTCCTACTACAGCTCCTAGTTTTCTAGTTTAGCCCCTAGTTTCTGAGATTAGCTCCTAGTTCAGCTCCTAGTTTCCTAGTTCAGGTCCTAGTTTCCTAGTACAGCTCCTAGTACAGGTCCTAGGTTCCTAGATTAGATCCTAGTACAGCTCCTAGTTTCCTAGATTAGCTCCTAGTAAAGCTCCTAGCTTCCTAGTACAGCTCCTAATTTCCTAGTACAGTTCTTAGTATAGGTCCTAGTTTCCTAGATTAGCTCCTAGTACAGCTCCTAGTTTCCTAGTACAGCTTCTAATTTCCTAGTTCAGCCCCTAGTCTCCTTGTACAGCTCCTAGTTTCCTAGTTCAAGTCCTAGTTTCCCAGATTAGGTCCTAGTTCAGGTCCTAGTTTCCTAGTACAGCTTCTAATTTCCTAGTTTAGGTCCTAGTTTCCGAGTACAGCTTCTAATTTCCTAGTTTAGGTCCTAGTTTCCTCGTACTGGATGCGTGTCTGCAGACTGTTCGCCCGACACGTTACAGTTCAGTCTCCGTAACAGACAGATTTAGTTCATTTACAGTCCGGCAGTCGTGGAACTGGTTATCAAAGTGTTTCAACAGCAGAAACAACGTCTGTTGGATGGATTTTTTTTATAGCAACACAAAACAGGAAAAGAAGCGTCGTCAGGAACCAGCATCAAAATCAAAGAATCAGTATCGTTCATTTCCCTACTTGTACCGCTGCTGATGGAAGGGATTCTCATGACCCCATTGGCTGAGCCAGAGGGAAGGGCGGGGGAACCTGCCAGCTTCAGGGAGCTGACCCCACCCACCTGGGTCATCTGAAGGTTAACTAAAAAAGATAAACCAATCAATCAATAAACCACTCAATCAATCTGATCAGACGTGTGCTCGTGACCAGTCTGACTGACCGGGTCCTGGCGTGCTGGTGCGGATGGTTAGGGTGGCGGGCAGCTGCATGGCGGCGAAGGCAGAGCCTGGCTGGGCCGGGCCTCTGGAGGGGGCGGGGCCTGGTCTGGTCTGGACCGCCTGGCCCTGGTGGATGACAGAGGATACGCCCACACTGGGCCGTACCAACTGACCCAGAGACGAGGCTGCGGGGACAGGAAACAGCGGTGCTGAGTGATCAGCTGGGATCAGTGATGGATTTCTTATTGATTAATGTCTGATGGAGTCCAGGTGTCCTACACTGGATCAGGGTGAGCGGCTGGACCGTCTGACCCGGCTGCAGGTTCAGCAGCAGGGGGGTGCCGTGGTTCATCATCGGGAAACCCTGCACGGTAAAAAAAAAAAACACAGGTGTGACCTCACAGGTGTGACATCACAGGCGTGACCTCACAGGCGTGACTCCTTTCATGAGTTGCACATCTTTATTTTTTAAGACGCAGAATTTTGCCTTCCTCTCAATCTTAGTTCAACATTGCAGCGCAGTGCATTGTGGGAGATTCCCTTGAGCAAAGTCTGCTGAAACATTTGTTGGCGGCAGCACGGGTCACAGTCCTCGGTGTGTTTGCGTGGACTGTGTTAACGCTGAGTCGTGGCGTCGGTCTTCATTTTGCTCTCAGGTTAGTCTGACGCAGTTTGACAGGCTCACAAAATAAAGAGGCGGAGCCTGGTGGCGAGCTGAGGTACAGAGCAAACCTCTGCAGCAGATCATTATTTGCTGAATTTTAGTAAAACGTCCAAGTCACTGTTGAATTCGATCTTCTGCTGAGCAGTCTGACATGGTGCCTCGGTCAGTTTTCATTTACCCAAAATTCAAAGCAAATCGGTCCTGCTTAAAAAGTTCAAAAGCTAAACTGCTTCGTGCAACACCTGAAGTCTGACCATCAGGTGAAGTCTTTGTGAATCAAATGAATGTGTTCAATAAAAACATGAACACATATAAATTATTATTGTATTATAGGTATTAGTTTAAGCAGACTGTGTTTGTTGACAGCTGTGACTCACAATCAGATCCGATCACATTTTATGACCAATTAATGCAGAAATGCAGGTGATTCTAAAGACTTTTTACTGCGACTATATTAGGGTTGGGCCGATAGACGAGGTTGAGCATACATCGTCATTGTAAAACCCCGCCCCCCGGCAAAAAAAAAAAATCAACATTTTTCACTTAATACCTCCACATGAAAGCAGGTTTTAATCAGCACGAACATTATTATACATTTTAAATGTGCTTCGCACCTTCCTCGGAACTCTCTTCTCCCCACACTCTCTTCTCTCCCCCGCCCGTCTACCCCACTTTCTCCATCAGCAGCAGGCTACGTTTTATAACGTTGCCTAAAAGACACAGAACCTTTCCGTATTTTTCCACCCACGATCTGTTATCACGGCTGCAGGTGAGCCTCTTGCTTGTTAATGACGCAGCCTATCAAACAACCGAAAGCACCATCTGCACCCCGTGTTCACTGCTGCTTTAACGTTACCTGGTCCATGCTTGTAAAATATCCACCGCGACTTGTGACGTCATAGGCTACCAAGTTTTTAACCGATGCCATCGTCTATCCCGATGGTTCAGTGTAGACATCGTCCGATCTCTAGACTACATACACCTGAAGAGTTCAAGACACATACTGCTGTGTTTACTATTGTTTATATTTTTATAATCTGAAAAACTGCAATATCCTAAATTCATCAGAACAACTATCTGTTTTATAACATTTCAAATAAAGTCTGTGAGTAATGAAGATTTATAAGACTTAACATTTATTATATTTCATCATATAAACATATTTACAGAGTAAACAAAGAACATAAAATGTTTTATTCTTTTACAGTCCATTCAGTTCCAGCTACTTCATCAGATACAGGACACTGACCGGTCCAGCAGGCAGCAGCACAGCTGTGTTCAAAGACGTCCGTCAATCTTCCTCTCTGGCTCTGTCTTCAAACTTCCTCAACCTCTCGTTCGTCTTCTGTCTGAAGGCCTGCAGGCCTTTCTCTCTGGCCTTGGCATCAGAATTCCTCCTCCTCTTCCTGTTGTTGTACAGATTTAACCGTCTCTGAAAGTCCTGCAGGTGGAGGTGCGACGAACACACCGGTCTGTTCTTCAGGTGTGAAATGATCCTTAGATGGTGAGGTGTGGAACGTGTGAAGGAACGTTCCACACCTCACCATCTCACCTCCGCCTTCATATGTCCGACCTCTGCTGTCCTCATATCTGAAATGTTCCACATTTGTCATCTGGATGAGATGTCACAGCCTGTCCACGCAGACGTCCCGCCTCCAGCGACCGGGTTTCATTCTGACTAAACATTTCCAGGACTTTAATTGCAGCTGGGGATCTTGGCTCTGATTTCCCGGGTTCCTGCTCCAGTGAAAATCTGAGGCACGTAAGACAACTACAAACAACATGAAGGATAAAGTGATCGTCACTGTAAACGTCTTCAAGATTCTCCAAGACAGAACTTGCAGCGATCGATCGTCGGTGACCGGGCAGATCAGTCTCACATGTTTGATCCTGTGCCCCCCCGGCCAAGTGATGTCCATATGTGGGAAACGCTGCCTTTACATGAGGGTCAGAAATATCCTATGTACTTAATCTAATTCTAAATATACTTATAAAATTTCATTGATCCCACACTGTTTATTACCAGCTGGACCCCAGGAGGAGCAGCTGGTGCTGACGAGGAGGAGGAAGTTTCCATTAAAGAAAAGACAGAAAGGTCTGTTAGTCAGTTTAGTACGTACCGCCTACTGCGTACCGAGTCAGTGCCTACTGCGTACCGAGTCAGTGCCTACTGCATACCGCCTACTGCCTACCGAGTCAGTGCGTACTGCATACCGCCTACTGCCTACCGAGTCAGTGCGTACTGCATACCGCCTACTGCCTACCGAGTCAGTGCCTACTGCATACCGCCTACTGCCTACCGAGTCAGTGCGTACTGCATACCGCCTACTGCCTACCGAGTCAGTGCGTACTGCATACCGCCTACTGCCTACCGAGTCAGTGCGTACTGCATACCGCCTACTGCCTACCGAGTCAGTGCGTGCTCCGTACCGAGTCAGTGCGTACCGCGTACCGAGTCAGTGCGTACCGAGTCAGTACGTACCGCGTACCGAGTCAGTGCGTGCTGCCTACCGAGTCAGTGCGTACTCCGTACCGAGTCAGTGCGTACTCCGTACCGAGTCAGTGCGTACTGCCTACCGAGTCAGTGCGTACCGAGTTAGTGCGTACCGCATACCGCGTACTGCATACCGAGTCAGTGCGTACTGCCTACTGCGTACCAAGTCAGTGCGTACTGCGTGTCGCCTACTTCGTACCGAGTCAGTGCGTACTGCCTACTGCATCCTGAGTCAGTGCGTACTGCGTACCGCCTACTGCGTACCGAGTCAGTGCGTACTGCGTACCGCCTACTTTGTACCGAGTCAGTGCGTACCGCGTACTGCATACCGAGTCAGTGCGGACTGCTTACTGCATCCAGAGTCAGTGCGTACTGCGTACCGCCTACTGTGTACCGAGTCAGTGCGTACTGCGTACCGCCTACTTTGTACCGAGTCAGTGCGTACCGCGTACTGCATACCGAGTCAGTGCGGACTGCCTACTGCATCCTGAGTCAGTGCGTACTGCGTACCGCCTACTGTGTACCGAGTCAGTGCGTACTGCGTACCGCCTACTTTGTACCGAGTCAGTGCGTACCGCGTACTGCATACCGAGTCAGTGCGTACTGCCTACTGCATCCTGAGTCAGTGCGTACTGCGTACCGCCTACTGCGTACCGAGTCAGCGCGTACTACGTACCGAGTCAGTGCGTACTGCCTACTGCATCCTGAGTCAGCGCGTACTACGTACCGAGTCAGTGCGTACTACCTACTGCATACCGAGTCACTGCGTACTACCTACTGCATACCGAGTCAGTGCGTACTACCTACTGCATACCGAGTCAGTGCGTACCACCTACTGCATACCGAGTCAGCGCGTACTACGTACAGAGTACGTACTCCGAGTAGTGGGTCCGTGAGGGTCTAGGGATGTAACACTATCGTGAAGTGCACAAGGGCTCCCCCCAGTCCTTTGGAGTCCTCTCTGTAAGTTTGCATCTCTGTAGCCTGAGGGAATTACCCACAGTTCTTAGCGTTGTGACATGAAACACAGGGAAGCCTGCGTTTGGAAAAAAGTAAACAAACATGGAAGGAGCAACTTTACGTCTAAATATATTCGGGCAGCATCGATTTATTGATTAGTTGTCAACTGTTAAATTAACTATTCTGATAATCGATTAATCGGCTTCAGTCCTCTTTATAAGAAGGAATGTTCAAATTCTCTGGTTCCAATTTCCTGGTGTCTCGTTTCTGTGACAGTAAACTGAACGTCTTTGGGTTGTGGACAGAACGAGACATGTGAGGACGCCACCTTCGGCTTCGGGGAACACTGATCGACATTTTTCACCATTTTCTTGACCAAACAACTGATGGATTCATCGAGAAAATAAAGGACAAATAAATTGAGAAATGAGTGGTGAGTTTCAGCCCTGTCTGATGAAAACCAGTAAAATGATTATTTCAAAACAACCTCGCATTAGCGTCTCATTTTCAATTCATCATTTTACTCTGCAGGATCCCGGAACACGTTCCGATCAGACAGTCGGTCACTGTTTTGGCCTATTCAAGGTACCGTAACGCGGTGCTGTCCCATTAAACCATCTGAGGCCCTCACAGCCTTCAGCTCCAGGTGAGCTCAGTCTGAGGGTTCAGGGTGGATGTTGTGATCGGACCAAAAACAAACCCGCAGAAAGTGTAAAGACCTTCAGCAGAGGAGCAGAGGGGTGTTTGATTTCTGTACCTGCGTGGTGAGGAGGAAGGGCTGGCGACCACCTCCCCCAGGGGCTGCTGGTAGGAGGAAGGTTCCGCTTGCTGTCTGCGTCAGGATGAGGGGCTGGGCCTGAGCCATGAGGGGCGGGGCTGCGGAGGCAGGCGCGGGGGTGGCGGGGGGGTGAGAGAGCGAGGAGGAGGTGACGATGGAGGGAGGAGGAGGCATCACAGAGGAGACGGTCCGTACGGGAGGAGACACTGAGGAACAGAAAAACCGAGAGTGAAATCAGTCGGCACCACGGGTGGTGATCGCTCCAGGGTTCGGTTCAGCCGGACTAAGTAAGGCTGAGGTGAACCCGCCCTCTTCGTGGGACATCCCTACTTTTAACTGACCTCTGGAACACACACACGCACACACAGGTACCTGTTGGAGCAGGTGTGATGGACGGAGGAATCCCGGGGGGCGGAGTCTCAGAGGCCGGAAGAGGAGACAGAGAATCCTCCACTGGAGAGACAGACAGGTGTTACTGTTGAGTGCATCAGAGATGCTCACAAGTCTCTGAGCAAGAGTCCAAGTCAAGTCTCTGAGCAAGAGTCCAAGTCAAGTCTCTGAGCAAGAGTCCAAGTCAAGTCTCATGTCTCTGAGCAAGAGTCCAAGTCAAGTCTCATGTCTCTGAGCAAGAGTCCAAGTCAAGTCTCTGAGCAAGAGTCCAAGTCAAGTCTCTGAGCAAGAGTCCAAGTCATGTCTCTGAGCAAGAGTCCAAGTCAAGTCTCTGAGCAAGAGTCCAAGTCAAGTCTCTGAGCAAGAGTCTAAGTCAAGTCTCTGAGCAAGAGTCTAAGTCAAGTCTCTGAGCAAGAGTCCAAGTCAAGTCTCTGAGCAAGAGTCTAAGTCAAGTCTCTGAGCAAGAGTCCAAGTCAAGTCTCTGAGCAAGAGTCCAATCAAGTCTCTGAGCAAGAGTCCAATCAAGTCTCATGTCTCTGAGCAAGAGTCCAAGTCAAGTCTCTGAGCAAGAGTCCAAGTCAAGTCTCTGAGCAAGAGTCCAAGTCAAGTCTCAAGTCTCTGAGCAAGAGTCCAAGTCAAGTCTCTGAGCAAGAGTCCAAGTCAAGTCTCTGAGCAAGAGTCCAAGTCATGTCTCAGTCAAGTCTCATGTCTCTGAGCAAGAGTCCAAGTCAAGTCTCTGAGCAAGAGTCCAAGTCAAGTCTCTGAGCAAGAGTCCAATCAAGTCTCATGTCTCTGAGCAAGAGTCCAAGTCAAGTCTCATGTCTCTGAGCAAGAGTCCAAGTCATGTCTCAGTCAAGTCTCATGTCTCTGAGCAAGAGTCCAAGTCAAGTCTCTGAGCAAGAGTCCAAGTCAAGTCTCTGAGCAAGAGTCCAAGTCAAGTCTCATGTCTCTGAGCAAGAGTCCAAGTCAAGTCTCAAGTCTCTGAGCAAGAGTCCAAGTCAAGTCTCTGAGCAAGAGTCCAAGTCAAGTCTCTGAGCAAGAGTCCAAGTCATGTCTCAGTCAAGTCTCATGTCTCTGAGCAAGAGTCCAAGTCAAGTCTC
>NW_025741918.1:0-2074 GCF_021292245.1 Micropterus dolomieu
CGCTCCCTTCAAGCTTGAGGTAGACGCCAGTGCAGTGGGCGCTGGTGCTGTCCTGTTACAGGAAGGGGAGGATGGTATTGACCATCCTGTTGCTTACTTTTCCCGCAAGTTCAACCGACACCAGATAAATTATTCCACCATTGAAAAGGAAGCCCTTGCTCTGTTGTTAGCACTACAGCACTTTGAGGTCTATGTTGGGTCTACTCCTCTGCCTGTTGTTGTGTTCACTGATCATAATCCCCTTGTTTTTCTGTCTCGCATGTTTAACCACAACCAGCGACTCATGCGATGGGCACTGGTGGTTCAGGACTTCAACCTCGACATCCGACATAAGAAGGGGTCTGAAAATGTGCTAGCTGATGCTTTGTCGAGACTGTAGAGATTAGCTAAGTTAGTAGCTTTATTGCCAAGCCACGGGGGCTTGTAATTTAAGGGGGGGAGTGTTTGGGTTAAATTAAGGTGGTAAGGACAACTGAATTCAGGTTGAGTCAAAGTTTAATTAAATGAGTGGTCTTCAAAAAAAAAACACTACAAAAGGAGGCTATGTAGGTACTGACAATAAAACACTTAACAAAAGGAGGGCAGTACCTACATGTTGTACAGGAATGTAGTGTAACCAAACAAACAATTTTCCCCCTTAAAGGGTGCCTCTCACACTCTAGTTCACAAAGGTTTTTACTGACAAGAGTCACTTAAGCCGGCAACCAACAGAAACAGGTAAATTTTAACACTCAAGACATTCACAGGGGTACACAACCAACAACAAGGCAAACTGATCACTGGCTCACAGTCGCCTCGAACTGCAGGAACACAAACTATTTGTAGGCCAGCTGGTGTTGATTGGTGAGTTCTGGTTGGCAGGTTCGGTAGGATCCTCGGCCACACCAATCAGACGCCAGCAAACAGCAACCAGGAAGTGGGTGGTTCCAGGTCCAGGGGAACCAATCCTCGACAGGTGCTTGCCGTGGAGATTTGCATACAGCTCAGAGAACTCCAAAACACAACTACTCTAAGGCAGCCAGCGGCGGCCGTAACATGGGCAGCAAAAAAGAACCAGATTACATCAACCAAAAGTCAAGACAGGAGGCAGTCATTTCAATATTTTAGTGCCTATACTTTTATAAAGATAAAATCAGAGATGACACTTGCATCTGCTTAAACGCAATGTGGACACAACAACATGCATGCATTTATGTTTATCTGTATCTGTTAGAATGTAAGCATGCATGCCATGCTTTCGCTCACTTGGCCCTCATCAGGTCCTGGTCTTTGAGGGCAGATCCTTGAAGGTAGATGACCCTCTGGGACCACAGAGGGATTTGGAGGATCCGGCGAACCTGAATGTCAATCTCCGTTGGACACAGGATCACCACATAATAGTCCTGCAAAACAAGGGATATACTATTTATTTAAATCATGCAACAGGCTTTATATAATGTATGCGGGTAAAGGGTAAAATTGGCAAAACATTCTTTTGTAGTGAACAACGGTGTGGATTTGTGCACTTTACATTGAATAAATTTGGAGCTACCCTAAATTCCTTTCTCCTCCCCAGAGAAGACGGGGAGGGGTCAAAGTTGCTTTCTCTAAGTGCTATCCCGACCATAAAACTGGCACCTTTTTGATTCCCAAGCTGATAACGCGAGGCCTGACTGTTAAACTGACAAAGGGACACGAGCCAGCCATTGGCCTCTCCCTGAACAGCCTATCAAAACTGGCACCCCCACACACGTTTCCGTGGCAACTGACCTTATTCTTTGTTTTATTACCACATCAAAAAGGAAAACCCTTCTCACCCAAGTGTGACATGTTCCAGACACTGAACTTTGGATGACAAAGGACTGCAGTCTCCAAACACTCAAAGCATTTAATTAAATCTTTAGTTACCTGATTACGTTTGCCTCTATTTGAGTAGTTATGTTAACTGTTGTTGCTATCTGTTGTTGATATTAGTGCTGAAAAGAAGTTACTTGTGCAAGGTTTTTATTTTCAGCAAGACACTCCTTCATCTAATGTAATCCAAGCTTTCCTCATGTAACCTGAGCTCCCCCAAGTGGGCGAAATAAGTATTACA
>NW_025741919.1:0-6536 GCF_021292245.1 Micropterus dolomieu
TATGAAAAGGTTTCTGCGCCTCCCTTGAGTGACCTAAAAACTCGTGAAAAAGAGGGTGTTTACATTGAGACGTTTGGTCACTGTCTCAAAGGCACAGTGTACTCTGTTGCAGCTGATGACCTTGCTGCCCATGGGCTGGCTGGTTCCAGTGAGAGTTTGAGGGCTACATATTTTTGCAGATTTTGTCTTGCCACCCAGACGGATATGCACACATCAGATGCAGTCACTGGCAGTTTTGAGATGACAACCACAAATCTGTATCATAAGCTCGTTCAAGAAATGCAGAACAATGACAGCGAAGAGAAGTACGGTGTAAAACGCAGTTGTGTTCTCTCTGATCATCTGACATCCTTCATGACCTTTTTGAAGGTGTGGCTCCTGTCCAGTTGGCACATTCTTTGAAGGGTTTGATTGCAAGGAAGTATTTCACTATGGAAGAGCTGAATAGGGCGATACTGTCATTTCCCTTCCAACATTCTGATAAGGTTAACCGCCCTCACTCGAGGAGCAATCGGCGGGAACGGGCATGAGAACCACACTCTGCTTCCCTGAAGGGGACAAATTCTGGGAGGTGCTAATGGAAATAAAAGATGTAGTTGAGCTTGCCATGTGTCATACTTTCGCAGATGATACCATTCAGTACATGGCCTGTAAGATTTCAGATCACAGGCAGCTTCTTCAGGAAGTATTCCCCAACTTACGATTACGGCCAAAGCATCGTTACATTGAGCGTTATCCTCATCTCATAGAGCGCTTTGGTCCTCTGATGCATCTGTGGACAATGAGATTTGAGGGGAAGCACAAAGTCTTCAAGGCAGTTGCTCGTGGCACTCAGAACTACAAAAATGTGTTGAAAACTTTGGCAGAGAGACCAAAACATCACCAAGAGTTTTCAAGCCACCAGTACAGACTTCAAAAGTGGAGTCTGTCTATGTTGAGTCATTGCCTACTGATACACATGCGTTAATATCGAGCATCACAGACAGCAGCAGTGTATATGGCACAAAACAGGTAACCATTGAAGGCGCAACTTTTGTGGCTGGCATGTTTGTTTGCACTGGGGCACATGCTGCCTTGCCTGTGTTTAAAGAGATCAGAAACATATTACAGTTATCAGAAACGACATCTTCTTTCTACTGAAGGACTATGAGGCCTGGCATGTTGGGCATTTGCGGTCATATGAGCTGACAGATCATAAAAGCAAGGGCCGTACGGTGAAATCTGTGTGTCAGCTAACTGACCGAATGCCACTGTTTGCCTACAGCGTTTCAAGCAAGCACATCCCCAGCCTTCTTCTCAGGGACCTGAGGGAGGCCACAGATCTGTCTGGACCTTCAATAAACACTAGTGATCACCTTAATGGACACAGTGGACAACATAATTAAAGGTCATTTCTGTTTTCCACTATGACCCATGTGTCATCACAAAGGTAAATACGTGCAATGTAGTGGTTAACTGTCAATGTGAGTACACTTGGGATATCCCATTTATACCATACTCTGTTTTAAAATGTTTAACCAATACTTACTTTGGGAGAGTGTGATGTTAGATTGTCACCACTCTCTTGTCTGAATGGATAGATAATGTGTGGTTGGTCCAGGCAGCTAGTGAAAAATAGCAGCAGCACCTGGAGTAGCTCTGTCTGTTTCATGTTACAGGTTTCTCTAACACAGTGGAAATGGAAGCGACCGATGTCCTGAAACTAAGGGTCATCCTTGATGATGTCAACGCTGAGAGGCTTATTTTGCCCTCTCGTCCCGAGAGTGTAAATGCCTTCATAACTGAGATAAAAAATAAGTTGAACCTTGATTATGACCTTCGTCTTCAGTTTCAAGACCCAGAATTTGACAGTGCCCTATGCAATTTAGTCAACATGGAGGACCTACCATCCAAGGCAACCAATAAGATAGTTAGATGTCTTAAACCAGATCTCAGTTCAAACAGCACAGACGATACAGAGTTACTGTCTGATAACACAGATTCACCAGAGCGTCGTTGCCGATGGCCAGAGGTCTTTGTTATTCCAACATTCTCCTACGAGGTGCAGCATGCTCTAAGAGAGGGAAACTGTAAGCTTGACTAGGGATCAAAAACACAACATACTGGAAGGAATGGCTGCTGAAATATGTAAGCATAAAGCATATCCCAGTACCAAAAATATTGCCATGGCTGCAGACGCTCTGGTGAGCAAACACCCCTGTCTAAAAGAAAAAGCTTCCAAAACAGGGTATGAGGGTTGGACGAACAGCCTGCGCTTCAAGATGGTCAACTACAGGACCAAACTGAGCAGGGCTGGCGTAAAGGGTGTGGCTGTGAATGTGGGAAAGCGCAGCAGGACCTATCCAGAAGGTGCAGCATCCAGGGCCAACATCAAAAGACCCGCAAGAGGAGAAATAAACTTCCTGCCCAATTATCCCCAAGGAGAAACTAAGGACACACTGGAGAACCAGAGGCCTGAGATGGTGGAGCAGTTCAAGAAGACAGTGACTGATAGAGATATGATTATCATCCATCAACATATGCAGCGCACCTTTGCACTCAGACGTGAAGAAATTGTCAAAATCAGGATTGCAGCACTGTTTGATCTGGATGAAGAGCTTAAAAATTATTAGTGTTAACATGGTTTTGTCTATATGTCTAAAGTAGTTTCCCATAGAGTCTTATATGGCTTAAAGTTAATGAATGATAGGAGTTGTGCCTTTGTTTTTTATGCAGCTCTACAGTGAATTCCACAGGATCAAAATCTACCGTGTTCCTTCTTTGCTGCACTTGACATGCACACACCTCAGCTGTTGAAGCTACAAAAAGAGGAAGACTGGAAGTTTTGGCGAGACGATGGAAGACGTTTTGATGGCATACGAGGAACAGGTACAAACATTTTTAAAGCATTACTGCATTACATTGATGTTGAATGTGAACAGAACTGCAGACCCTAACATGCATACCTTGTCTTTGTTTGTGCAACAGGACAAGAACAACATCACAGCAGCCCTGGCCGGCCTACCGCTGTACTTAAAGGAGGATTCATCAGAGGTCTTCAAAACCTGCAAGGTATTTTCTCCTTTTCCTGTTTTCATAACTTCATAACTTCATACCTTCATCTAAAAATTAGAAACCGCCTTCTGCTGCGTTGTGTACCCTGTTGGCTGCCTTCAGAGAAATTCTCAGCATTACTTAATTTTTGCTGTGTACTGTGACAGAGCATTAAAAAGATGCTAGGGTCTTCCACTTAATGAAACGGTGCTCGTCTTTATCCTGAAGTAGCCTTAAGTAAACGATAAGAATGAGATGGGACAAAAGAATTAATGAAATAGTTAAGTTTAGTTTATATGAGCCCTCTGGTTTTATTGTGGATTGCTCTGTTTTATTAAGGCTGGACAAAGTTGTTCATCAACACTATATAATTTACAGCCAAGCAGAAATATAGTTCTTCTAAATTCTATAAGTCAGTTATATACACACATGTGAGTCTTGTATAAAAGTTGGTCAAGATCTTTAAAGACTATACTTTGAGTTGAGGTGTTCAGGTAAAACAAATGTTTAAAATGTGCCTAAAAATCAGGTCTCATCACGGACGTAGACACATTTAACACATTATCTGTTCCCAAATTTGTAACTGAAGTTAAAAGTATATAAAAAAAACTAAACACCATAGACCTCCTGCTCATCTCTCTTTGTATTTTGTTTGTGCTCTTCTAAACTCAGATTAAGTCCAGATCAATGGGTTTTAAAATAAAATCAGGGTAACCTTGATGTCTTGAAGCAGTTAAAGAAGAACAACTGATCACTTTATCAGATATTGTGAGCTAAACCTTGATAACAAGTGAAGACTCGGACTAGAACTCTTCCCTGATTATATGAGCAGGTAAATTTAGGGTATGAAGCCACTTAAATAATATTGCAGTCTCAGTTTGTAATAAGATATTAGTAGTGAAACACCACATTGCTGAAACAGGGTACCCGCGGCGTCTTAAAAGTATTAAATGTCATTACTAAAGTATTAAATTTGTTCTTGTCCTTTCGTAGGATTAAAAAATGCCGTAATGTCCTAAATAAACACTTTTTATGTGTGTGACTTTATGATTTACTCCGTTTGGTGTGACTGTTGTTATTCAGCAGTAACGGTAACGTTCACGTCAGTGTTCAGCTTTACGCTCTGGACTGTGGAGCGTTCGCGGTGCAGCAGCTCTGGGATCCAGTCCTAGCTAAAGCTAGCTCGTTACCTGAGAATGGGAAAGTGTCTGAAATTCAGAAAGCCAGAGACTCTGTGGCGGTTGAGGCCGAGGACGATGGCGCTCACACTACGGCGAGCTGGAAGGCCCGTCTGCAGGTTACTGGTCAGTGAATGATACGACAGCAAAGGAGAGACGGGTGAGTCTGAGACGAGGACTGGTCTGTGTGACGGCGTTGCGCCGCTGTTGTAGGCTAACATTATGTGAATGGAAACTAACAAACTAACGCACATTAAACTTACATCACCCAGATGCACCGATCACGGGAACGAGGGAAAAACAAACCGGAACCCGGTTGTTCAGAAAAGTTTAAGCTAAAAAAATCTGAATGACTTTATTTAAATAAAGATAATTCTACCATAAATTGGTGCAGAAAATGTCTCCAGAATGCAGGAAATTAAGTGTTCAGTGCTCAAAATTTTCTAGGGACCCCCAGACCCCCATTTAAATATATTTCAGCATTGAATATTTCATCAAATAGTGTTAAAATATCTTCTTGTCTTGTTCTCGTGAACCCAATATTGTGAATTGTGCATGTGAGCCAAGTGTATCGTCACAGCGCTAATCTGAACCCTTATGTCCCACAACTTTTCAACACAAAGTGACGTCCTTGATTCATTTTATCTCATCAGAGTACAAACACACCCCGAGCTACAGTGTGTTAAATACGAATGTATTATAATAAAATGTTTTATTAAATTCATGTAACTTCCTAAATAATTTTCTTGGGCTTAAAATTCATACAGATTTTCAGTGAAGTTGGTATTAAATTTTATCCTAGGTGGTCTTAAAAAGGTCTTAAAGTCTTTAATTTAACTTTGAGAATCCTGGGGGTACCCTGAACAACAGCAACACTTTTTTTAGATTTTGTTACAACCAAATCAAATATAACATGAGATTATTACTGTTAAAAATGCTAAATAAATCATTATATTAAACTTATGGCATATCATTCAACCCTATTCATGATTTGATAGAAATGTTCTATATTGGTGATTTTTATGTATTTTTCATTGCATATTTTTTCCATAATAAATTTTGAAGATAGTCTTCAGATGTATGCAATGTCTTGTAAATTTGCAATAAAAGTGATAAATTTTTGAATGTATTCTTTGTAGGAAAAATATGGGCCTATGAGTTGCTGTAAAAACACAGTTTGTATGTGAAGTTACAGTAATTTAATGTAGTACACATACTGTAAATTTACAGGAATTTACTGGCTACTGAGTTGCGGTATTAATACAGTAAAAATGGTAAATTACAAGTAATTACTGTGATTAGTGTGCCGCTCCAGACTGTAATTTAGCAATAAAATAGCTAGTAATAGTTTTACGGTAATGTTGTGGGTTGTTACTGTGAAAATACATTACTGTAATATTACTGTAGATTGTTGTGAATTTACAGTAACTATGATGTTGTGTCTGGTTACTGTAGAATCACAGTACATTACTGTAAAATAATCACTTTATACTACTTCAAACTATTTACTGATGGTGTGTGTGTGTATTTATAAAAGTATTCACATGTGTGTACGTATGTGGGGGGATAGTTTTGGGCACTAAAGTCATTGTTTTTAAGGTGTGTGTGTGTGTCATGTTGTGTATTTTTTGGTCGACATGCCAGAGATGCTGTATCATCCTGAGGAATGAGATACAGGTCTACCCTGTTACACAGGAAACTGTGTTTAAAAGAGTTTCAGACTTGATTTAAGAAACTTTCCAACCCAGGATGGTGTGGCTGTGAGGTGACAGAGCGAAACACTGAAGCAACATGACAGCCTCATTCTGAAGTTTCACCTTCATGAAAATCAACACGACAAGAAATGAAATGAGCTCAAGTCCACGGCGACACGATATCTGTTGTCTTCTGTGTGTCAGGACTCAAGTGAACTTCTTCACAGCCAAACTTGACCAAATGAATTCTGACTGTTTCTCCACTTTTTGAAGTCTCTGTGACAAAGCTGTTTTAGTGACAGAGACTGACTGACAAACGCTCTTCTGCTCTGAACATGAACTCTGTACTTTGTGGTGTTTCAGGAGGAAAACTGCCTCAGTTCTACTCTCAGATTAGTTTCACATTTTCTCCATCAGCTCTGTCTGATACCCTGGAATGAAGAGGAGAAGAAAAGACTTTGTTCATGTTGCTTTATTCATCATGTAAACCTTCAGTTTGTTCACACATCCCATCAGTAAAGTCTGGTAAATGACTCAGATTCACTTCATCCACACAATCAGTGTGTTTGAGCAGAATCTCAGCTCTGTCAAAGAAAAGAATGAAGCATCTCCTTATTGATTCTGATCAGGA
>NW_025741920.1:0-3878 GCF_021292245.1 Micropterus dolomieu
GTCGATGAGCTCGGCCTGGCTTCTCTCAACAGACTCCTTCAGAGCGCTGAAGACCTGAACACCACCTGCTATCTCTCTGTCTGCATCTTCCTTACTGAGCTCCACTGAGCGTTTGATCTCCTCAATCTTCAGTCGTCTCTTCTGGATCATCTGCTGAGTTTCAGCCTCTGTCTTCCCCAGCTCGGCCTTCTTTCCTTCATATTCTTCTTTCAGAGGAACAACATCATGTGTCTTGTGGTCTGAAAAAGAGCAGAGCATGCAGACACACATCTGGTCGGTCTTACAGAACAGCTCCAGCAGTTTATCGTGCTTCGTACACATCCTGCCTTCCAGGTTCTCCACAGGGTCGATCAGCTGATGTCTTTTCAGGCCTGTCATTGTCAGATGAGGCTCCAGGTGAGTCTCACAGTAGGAGACCAGACAAACCAGGCAGGACTTCAGGGCCTTCAGTTTGGTTCCAGTGCAGACGTCACAGGGAACTTCTCCTGGTTTGGCAGCTTGTTGCTCTGAGCTGCTGCTGCTGGCTTTCTGTTGAGCTGACTGTCTGAACTGAGCAGCCATCTCAGAGATGAAAGTGTTGACATGCAGCTCAGGTTTTGAGTTGAAAAGCTTTTTACAGTTGGGACACTGACACAGGACATTAATATTCCAGTGTTCAGTGATGCAGGTTTTGCAGAAGTTGTGTCCACATGGTGTGCTGACTGGATCAGTGAACACATCCAGACAGATGGAGCACAGAAACTGATGTTCAGTCAGCAGACAGCTGGCAGCAGACATATCCATACTCTGAGGACAAAAAAGTTTGTGAAAAAAATTGTAGTTGCATATCTTTTGATTAAGAAAATCAAATGTGCAGTTCAGTGGTTGTATATCTATGAGATTAACAAGCTCAGAAAATAAGTGATAACATGGAGATCTTCATTCCAAAACATTTACTAGGAGGAAAACATTAATACTCTGAATATTACTCAAAATATATTAAAATGTTGAGCCTAAATCTAATTATTAAAATATTAGCAAACATAATCTTCCAGGAAGGTTGGAAGAGATAACATAAGTGTGAGTGAGTCTGCGTCTTAAACGTGATAAATATGGTGTTTGTGCAGGTCTGCAAAGTATATGAACATGTAGGATGCACCATTTTCCTCAGGGGTTGATTGGACTCGCCTTATTTTCTCCAGCTGAATTCCAACAGAACAGAATTCTCTATTATTGGACCCCAACATCTCACAAAAGAAATACTGCCACCTACTGGTCACCTGTCACCTGCCTGTTTCATCACCTCAGACATGTTGCTACAATAAAAACTTTATAAAATTTTAGAGATGCAGAAACTTTTGTACATGTTTTTAATTCCTCGCACCTTTATCATTGCAAAAGTCTCTTGTCTTAATCAAAAAAACTTGAAACGACTGCAGAGTGAACAGAAATCAGCTGCTGCTCAGCTTTTAACCAGAACCGAGAGCTTCGATCACACCACACCTGTTTTTGCCTCTTTACACTGACTCCCTGTTTGTTGTAGGTTTGTTTTAAAGATCTTATTGATCACTTTTAAGGCTCTCCATGACCTGGCTCCAGATTATATTTTGGATCTTGTAACTCCTTACAAGCCTTTGTGCAGTCTAAGATCTTCAGGCAGGGGTCTCCTGTCTCTTCCTGAGTCCTGGCTGAAAGAGTTTTGGCCCTCAGGGCCCCTAGGCTGTGGAACGACCTGACCGAGAAAGTCTCTTCTACAAATGCACATTTAACAGAAAGCATATCCTGATTTTATCTGAGTTGACTGTTTATATTTTTTGATTCCCGTTTTATTTTTTATTTTATCCTGCTTTTTATAAAATGTTTTTTCTTACTATTTCTTATTTTAGTTTGATTTTATTTTGCCCCTTCTGTCATTCACTGTGGTATTTTATTTCATCTTTCTCTCTGTGTCTCCTGTGAAGCACTTTGTTTTGATAACCGCTCTATAATATACAGTTTATTATTACTCATTAGTTGTCGTGGTAACTAGTGTTTCACTGTTGAAGTTGATCAAAACCTTTCATATGTAGTTTTATATCCCGTTTGAAGGCGACCTCTGGCTGATCGCTGCCTGCTGCCGCTCACTGATATGAATGGAGCTTATTAGTAAAAATAATAAAACAACAACACACTAATCTGATGTCTTAAGCACTGCAGTGATAACATCCCAAACCCTCTGGTTCTAATGTGATCCCTCCATAACGGTCACATCACACGTGAAATAATTTAATAATTCTGCTCCTCTGCTGATTATATTGTTATTGGAGTGAAAATATTTTTAAAGTCGGCTAAACATTTATTATCAATATTTAACATTTATTACAATTTACTGTGATACATTGAGCCAGTATAAATCTTTTATTATTAGTTGAAACGTCAGAGAGGGAGCTTGGACAAAGAGGAGGAGGCACAGAGAGAGAGGATGATGATACGTTAAATGTGCAGAAGAAAAGATGGAAGCTGCTCTGGGCTGCAGGAAACTGTAACAGCTCATCTTCACAACCCCCACAGCCACTGATGGAGATCAGTTTAAAAAGGCTTCCGCACTGAGAGGAACTTCCTGTCTGAGTTGTGTTAATACCGGCAACAGGTCGGAAACAGGACGTAAATCTTAAAAAGCTTAAGCTAGAACAGACTGCATCCTGTCTAAGTTGAGCTAGTCGGAGTGCTGTGGTTTGGTTTTCACCTCTGTTTTGTATTTTCAGCTGAATTTACACGTTTTTATCCACATATTTCTATGACATCTTATCTTTATCTGCTAAAACAGATGTAAAACAGTCAGATTCTGGTTTGAACTGAACTTTGAGCAAATACTGAGTCAGTGCATTTTGGCTTTGTAGGGCCGTGTACTCACCAGGGTTTGGCAGAGATTCTGCTGTTTTGTTGAGAAAAGTTGAATGTTTCTTTAGAGACAAACAGAGAGACTTGTCTCGACCGCAGCTCTGCTGACACTCAGACTAACTTTGACTTGAGGAAATGTGACGTTGCAGCTCTCCTCTGTCACTGTTGCTCCTCCTCTCAGTGCAGCTCTGAAGTCAGGTTTTATTGCCTCCTCGGGAAATACCTTGACACAGCTTTGGAACAAGATGAGTTTATATTTTTTGTGTCTTTTTTCTACAATATAAAGCAGCAGCAGAATTACAAAGAGACAACATAACAGTGCAAAATATTCAAGAACGTACTGTTTCTTTTGATCAACAGGCAACAACGCTCCCTTTACAGTCCCACAAACACTCCGGTGAAACTCACTGTTCAGCCTGTAATATAAATTTTTTGCTGCTTTACCATCTTTTCTTTATGTGACAGATTTTTTACTGATCACATTACAGGAAAAAGTAAAGACACACTGAGATGGAAAACATTTGTCACTGGTCCACAAGTAGGCTTCTCTGTGGTTTCAGTGAAGATTCTCAGTCATCCAGGTCATAGTTATCCAAAGAAGGTTAAAATCAACGGCAACTGGACTTGGTTGAAGATACTGGAAGACGTTTCGTCCCTCATCCAAAGGACTTCTTCAGTTCTGACTGACTGGCAGGGAAACTCAGCTATTTAACCTCAGTGGGATCGTCGATACCGCTGGTTCGTTAGTGCTCTTGGCTGTGGTAACGACAGTCGTCGTGGTCGTTAGAACCACCTGAGGCCAAGACTGAACGACCATCGTTGGCATCTGAGGCCAATAGGTTACGTTTGTTGAGTTTCCTGGGAAGTGATGAAAGGACAGCATTGTAAGTGGGGGATAAGTGGTGGCGTAGACCCCCTCCTCTGTTCAATGACAGCTTCTCCACCCTGGTGTAGATGCTTCCTTGACACCTCTTTCAAACCATCCATCTTCTCTGTCTAAAATGTGCACCTGGTGGTCC
>NW_025741921.1:0-12356 GCF_021292245.1 Micropterus dolomieu
TTTTAGAGGGGCTACAGAGTCCAGTGTCATTCGCAGCGAGCCTGCAGCACTATCAACAAGATGATCGATTTGGGAGGGACTGAAATTATCATAGGAGTCCTCTGTTACTTTGTGACTAGATAATGAATTTAGAGCTGATGGAATCGCATCCTTAAATTTAGCTACAGCACTATCAGACAGACATCTTGTATAGAAATTTTTGCCCAATGGCGTGTAGTTCAGCAATACAAACTCAAAAGTTATCAAACAGTGGTCGGATAAAGAGGGATTCTGTGGGAACACCACTAAATGTTCAATTTCAATACCATACACCAAAACAAGGTCGAGGGTAAATGCTCCGTACTTGTATAGCGCCTTTCTAGTCTTTTCGACCACTCAAAGTGCTTTTACACTACATCTGCATTCACCAGTCACTCACATTCATACACTGAGCGTAAGTGCTCAAACGGAAACTAACATTCACACTCATTCATACACTGGCGGAACAGCCGCCAGGGGCAATTCGGGGTTCAGTATCTTGCCCAAGGACACTTCGACACGCAACCAGGGGGAGCCAGGCATTGAACCGCCGACCTTCCAATTAACGGCCAACCCGCTCTACCTCCTGAGCCACAGCCACAGCCGCCCCTGATTTTGGATTGAACCACCTCCCTTCCAAATACCGTGCAACCAGTTCTACCACCTGAGCCACAGCCGCCCCGTTATGCAGTCAGTTGTGATGAAACAAAATGTTGCTGCAGCAAGGTATTGTGGGACAGTGTTACCTCCAGTGTCCCCTGTGCTAAAGGAGGTATGACAGGAAGCCCTGCAGCACCTTTACTTAGAATTTACAGAACTCCACTACAAAATTCTGAATTTGAAATAAATCACAGGTAAGACAAATTGGACTGGCCTTGTCTCCATAGCAATGGTGGCTGAGGATCATGGGTAACATAGGCCTCTGCTCTCCGACACTGACAAAAATAACTAGTGCTATTCTGACAGTGCTGCAGTGAGCCTCCAGCTTGCAGAAGCACATAGATCATGTGTGAAATCGGGAACCCATTGTATATCTACTGTAAAGGAAGTGGGGCGCTGGCGAGGAGGAAGCGGGAGCGACCGGCCGCCCTGTGGACAGTCTGCGATCATTCCCTCTAGCTGGATGAAGCCACACTCCAGACATATGCATGATTCATGGTGATACAGAAAAATAAAAATGAATGGCAAAATTAGCATAGTGTCAATATTTTAGAGACTCCCAAAATATCACAAATCATGTTTTCAGGGGAGCTCATGTCCTGAGGAGCCAAAGCTCCCCGGTAGTTCGCACCCAGGCTGAAGCCTCGAGAGAAAACCCTCGGTAAACATGTTCGGGTATTTTCTTAGATTGCTGAAGTAACCAGCTGCTTCAGATCAGATAAAAACAAAATGCTACCCAGATGCTGACGTACTTAATCAGTTGTTGACTGGAAATAGGAGAATCCTGAGGGTTTAAGTGGCTCGCTAGTAAAGCAACGCACCTCAATGAGGAATTGTTTTTGCTCTAGTCAGTTCGAACCCAGCTTCACACGATCTTGCAGAAAAAGTAGCCTACATTTACTTTCATATCTTTTTTTGTATGTGGCTATATTATAGTGCTCACTTCTACAATCATATTCGCCACAGTCACTATGAGATGTGACTTGAAAGGAAATAGCCTAAAATAAAGCTGCGAGTGGCAACGATCGGGATCCAAGCAAGTAAAAAAAATGCAACATTTGACTTTTTCCGAGGAGAAGAACAGACACAGAAGACTTGACAGAATTTGGACTTTCAGATAACTGTGGAAACTTGATTTTTACAGCCTCACCTTGAGATCAGAGTCATTATATGTACCTGACTGCACATGTTCAACACACCTGACACATTTTGTGTTTACAAGGTTTAAAGTTTAAGCTGCACAAACACTTTTGGGCAGAGAAAAATATTAAGTGTCCAAATGAAGACCGTGGATTCACTAAGATCTGAACAACCCTTATTGTCAGCAAGTCTGACTGGGTCACCTGAGGGTTTGAACCCTGGACCTGCAGATCTCAAGAGTAGGTGACTTACTGACTGAGCTGCTGGTGAGAGGCTGCAGTTAATCATCTTCGTGACGTCACATGTGCCACAGCCGGATAGTTTTGTCAGTTTAAACTTAAAACGCTTACAACTGTCAAGATGTTGGTGAAAAAAATCTAAAAAAAATCACACATCATTCTGCTGGTTTTGGGTGTGTTGTGAATTTTGTTTTGGTGACATTTGATCCAAAACTGAGTTAAAAAGAAAATTTTGTGTTTACTGTACAAGTTACAGCAAGATACTGAATATCTCTGCAGACTCACCGTTGGACCGATCTGAAAACCCTTTGAGACACTTGATATCGGCCATCAGGAGAACGACTCTGTCGAGTTTGGTAGCATTTGAAGAAAGACTTGTGGAGATATAGATGTTAATTGAATTAGCATATTCTGAAAAATATAGAGTGACTTCTGAATTGACTACAGGTTGCAGTGAAGCAAACGTTAGTCACAAATCAGTGGATGTGCTGAAAAAAATTCAGAATTTCGAAATTTCATACGAATCCATGCAGCAAATTACGAGGTATAAACTTTTTGCAAGTGTAGCGCCACCTGGTGGAATAATATCCCAGGACTGCTCAGCGAAGCTCGGCCCGAGCATCTGAACAGACGCGTCGAGTTTGGTTACAATAACTTAAGCCAATTTTAATTTGCGGGCATTTATGTAAAATGGTACGTTTATACACAAAAGTAAAAATGTATGAAAAAAAAGAATTGATTAAAAATCTTTTGATAACTTTAGATCAGCGACGTCCGTACACGATCCTGCCAAAGGTCGATTGGTGACACTGTCTGGGACGAGTTGGCAAAAATAGGTTTTAGAGAAAAGTGATATAAAGTTGTATGATTCGACATTTTTAGAGCAGAAGATGGAGCAAAGATGCAGATGAGTCCAGAGATGAAAATGACAATAGAAGGTCGACTCTAAATGAAGCCGTTTTCAAGATAATTGCAAAAACGCAAAGTTGATTGTTATAGCGCCACCATGAGGTCTATGAGGGCCTTTTCTTTTACCTGAGTAGTGGGTGGAATTTGCAACCTACGTGCCAATTTTGGTGAGTTTTCATATATCAGTTTTTGCTGCCCAAACACAAAAAGAAAACAAAAAAAAGAAAGAAAGAAGAATAATCAGAACAAAAACAACAGGGCTATGATGTGAGTGACCAATCTGGGGACGGAGGCAGACCACAGCAACACAAACAACATGTGTACAGTTCACACAAATCTGTATTTTAAGTTTCACTAAGCTTTAAAGAGGGTTACTGAGATTGTAAAACACTTGTATAGTGTGAATATGTACTGTAGCCCTGCAGCTGCTACGGCTTCTGACGCACAAAGACAAGTTTAGATTCAACAGGAAGCTGCCGCGCCTTCAAAATAAAAGCCTTTCCAGGAACAGACGCTCCAACATTTTGTAGCTCGACTGTAAAAATGCAGAGCACCGAGCATGCAGACATTCAGCTCAATACAGCAAACCAATCCAGAAGATATATTGACATTTAAACATGTTCTATGGGGTCCATTAATGGTCATATTTTGAGTTTGTAAAACAAATAATATCACAGCCTGCAGATACAAATAAACATGCACCATCCTAGTGTGTGAATTTGTTCAAATAAAAGTTTTGCTGCTGTTTTTGAGCAGGACTCCCAAACAACTGTACAACAATTTAGTTTTCGATGGAAGATTTTATTGGACTTTATTGTTTTTAACCCACAGAAAACAGTGAGTGACTTCTACACACATTACAGTTTTGGGGATTTGCAGATTGCTTTCTGTCACTTTGCGAGTCATGTTACATTTGTAACTTACTTTTTATGCATTTGTAAAATTTTGTGTGTGCTGCAGAGATCTTTGAAAAAATATATATACACAAATATTTCACTACCCAAAACATATATATTTACATTTGTGTTGTGTAAAATATTATCCACAAAAATACAGTGAGATTTGCCAAAGTTTTTGAAGTCTGTGTTTTTGTGTTAATTTGCTACATGTGGGTTTCTGTTGTTGGTTCTCTATCAGGACCAGTTCTGTTACCCCAGGGTGGACCTAATGCAGAGGCAGGAGGAGGATATGTGTAAGATCCGCCACACCGGCCTCCTCCATGTTTGCCTCCAGATCCTGATGCTGTGTCTCTTGCTGCCTCAGATGATCTAGATCAGACCGGCAGCTCTGGCTCCTCTGGGCAGGTGGAAGCTTATGATGAGGGAGATGAGTCTTACTAAGAAAAGGTGCAATATGACCTCTGTCTCCAGAGGAAATGAGACAGGAGTTCTTACTCCAGTTATTTCCTCATACCCAAGAGGACTGGAGGTCCCGCCCAATTCTAGATTTTCACTGGCTGAACAAGTATCTCAAGGTCCTCCCCTTCAGATGCTCAGGTTGGGGCTCTGTTTCAGGCCATAAAGGCAGCTGATTGGTTCGAGACCTTTGGGATACTTTGTTTTTATTTGCCAAAGCTTAAAAACCTACACAGCCAGAAACACTTTGAGATAGAAGAGAATAAAAAGAGTAAAGAAAGCAAACTTCTGGAGCAACGTGTCAGACAAAGCTCTCCAGCAGCGTCTCCATAAGAGCAGATGGTAGAAACTCTCATGTCCACGTTAAAGACAGCTGCTGTCACTGTGTTCACAGCTCAGAAGGCGTGCTCAGCGGTGACATCAGCAGCGATGTCATCGCTTCCTCCGACCCGCCGGGTCATCTCCGTGGAGACGGCCGCTCGGTTTCCCGTCTTCCTGCCGCAGCAGATGGACAGCATCAGACCAGTAGAGACGCAGTACGGACAGAAGACCACTAGATGGCAGCAGAGTCTGAGCACAGACAGAGAGGAGGCTGACGGAGGAGAACAAGAATCACAGTCAGCTTTGTTGACAAGTAGGTTTGCCAAGGCTGGAAAATTGTCTTTGGTCTCACCAGAGCTATATAAACATCACTATACAAACATGGACACATATAAACATCATATCACATCCCACCACTGCAGATTAACCCATACACACTGTGTACAATCTACTTTCTGTACAGAAAAATACCAATTAGTGCAGTTTATTCATTACATTTATTGCACTATAAAAGATCGCTTATAAATGTTCCTTTTTGCCAGAGGTACTCTGTATCTGTCCTGAAGGGAGCAGCTCAAACTCACTATGGAGGGGGTGTTTATTGTCACCAATGATGCCCAAGTGTGGGTCTCTGCATGAGACAAAGGAAATGTCCCAATCTGTGGTTTCAAAACAGCTCCTTAGCTTGTCCTCACTCTCTCTGTCCCACACCTTAATTGTCTTGACAATGGGCTTTTCCCTTTTGTCTGTACTTCAGCAATAAATGAATGACATTATGGTCTGATTTACCAATGGGAGGTCTGCAGATTGCCTTATATGCATCCTCGATATTGCCATAACATAAGTCAAGAATGCGTGATTAGCGGGTTGGACAGTTAACATATTGTTGTAACATTGGGAGACGTATTGTTAAAGACAGTATATTAAAGTCCAAGAATAAACACAGGTTGATCAGCTGATCTTCAGAGCACGGTGTTCAAACTGTCAGATATGCACTCAGCTGCCTCTTTGTTAGTGGGAACATACACTAAAATAATTGTGAGCTGCCCACATTTGCAGGGTAAATAAAAGTGTCTAAAAGATCCCACCAGGATCTCATAGTCTCTTGTGCATGTCCGTTTTATTTATTTTATTTATTTAACGGGGACAATGCACAATACTGTACCAGATTTAGCTAAAAGCTAATTCCCATCTGCAGTCCCTGGGCAAATGTGAATAGCGTGCAAAATATTACAAACAAAATATACACAACAGTCCCCTCTAAAGGAAGCTCTTGTTAACCTTCAGCCCGCTCTGCTTATTGTTACATACTGTTTGAGAGGTTGTGGTGCTAAGTCATAAATGATCTTATATACTAACCCAACATTGGACATAAACAGCAAGTTTTCAAAAGTCAACAGGTTATGTTTTTTTGACTATATTACAATAATGATGAGAATTAGGCTTTTTATCCATGACTTTCAATGCTTGTTTATACAGACTCTGAAGTGGTTGCATTAATGTACTACTTGTTTGAGACCAGGTTGTGCTACAGTATGAAAAATGTGACAGTATCATTGCATGCATGTACAGTTTTGCTGCATCTGTACTCATTTGATTTCTTATAAATCTGAAATGAGCCAGATTATACTTTACTGTTTTTGAAATTTTTGTAATATGTTTTTTGAAGGTTAGACCACTATCAATAATTACACCTAAATTTTTAACTTGCTGCTCCTTCCACTCTGAAGGTTCATTATAGCATGTCATTGTTTT
The DNA here is from genome assembly GCF_021292245.1 of Micropterus dolomieu. Classification (NCBI taxonomy): domain Eukaryota; kingdom Metazoa; phylum Chordata; class Actinopteri; order Centrarchiformes; family Centrarchidae; genus Micropterus; species Micropterus dolomieu. The sequence goes on from NW_025741921.1 coordinate 6,398, forward strand.
CTCCCAAAAATAAAATCCCACACTATTACTATGACATGACCCAACTAAGATCAATATTAAATTATAACACAAAAAAGCTACCAACACACCGCACCTGCCTGCTACCATGATAAGCTGTGCTGGTCAACCATGGTAAAGTGTGTTGCCCACGTTTTGTAAGCCAACATGCAGAGACCCCCTGCAGATAGACGGGGAAGATCCTTCCAACCCTCATCAAGACTAATTTATACCTAGGGCTGGGTTTTGTTTAGAATTTTATGAAGCCATATAGCAGCTGATTGGTATTATTATTTTTATTGTACTTATGGAGAAGCAAGCTGATCTATTTTCTTTTTACTGTCTGAAACAACTGTCTATAAAAATAGTGGAAATCAGATGGCTCAGGCGCAGCATCATGAGAGGAAGGACGACAGGAGTTTCTGAATCATTTTGGTAACTTTGGACCAATAAATCTTAAAGAACTCTTTTTGTCCTGGCTGCTCCGCGACTGCTTCTTCCTTTAGTGGTGAGTCTCAGACTCCTCCAAACGACAGGAAGAGGCTGCTTAAAGGAGTCACTAAACTACACTACAGACTCTACAGAAGCAGAGGAAAAGAAAGCCTGCACATCCAGCCCATCACACCGACTGCATCTGATAGAAGCAGCAGGAGGCTCCGTGAGGAAAAGCAGCTTTAGATGAATATAACAGTGGTCGATCTGAGACAAGTGATGTGAAGGTCTTTAAGCAATGATGCGTTAAATCTCCAACTCCTAGTTGACCCTTTTTTCAGTAAGAGTGATAGAAAGCGGTGCATGATCACTGATAGTGAATCTGAGTGTTGGAAAAGTGTCATAATTGAGCTGCTAACCAAAAAATAGTCAAGGTGAGAATATGAGTGGTGGACTGGTGAAAAGAAGGTTTGACTGCTATTATTTGTTAATTGGCTTAAAATTGGAGGATTGTTTGTTTAATGAAATGTTTGTTTAGCTGTGCGCTGCCATGTTTGAATCGCACCTCACGACAAACGCTCACCGTGTCATTGCCACATCCCCGTATCGTCATTTCTCTGACGTCGATTTGACCTGAGAACAGTTTGTCATGTAGCCTGTAAGTGAAACGGTCTAGATGTTTAGGCTGAGTTACACTCAGCATGGAGTCAGCTGTGGCCCCAGTGCATGTTCAAGTTAACTTGTGATACAACAGCTGTATCGCTCATGTCTAAAATCACTCATTTTGCAAACACACACACACACAAGTTGGAAGCAGCGTGCAGAAACTATTGTCAGCGCAGAATGTGGACTACGATGTAGCACGGTCTGTGCTCAGGTTGAACACTGATTACAAATAAAATGTGAGTGAATCGTGTTACTGTGGCCAGACAATATAAAGCTGGATAACATATTTCTACTGTCAGATATGTTGTTGTTGTCATGAAATGATTTGAAAGTGTACAGTAGTGGGCTAACTGTCTCCTGCTGTGTGCCACAGACTGCAGCCTGATTCACTCAGTCTGAAAGAGGGAAAAGATCATTGTCAAACATTTTGTCAGGTTCTCATCACACATCCAGAGAAGGATGCAGGGATTGACGGTGTTGCCCCTTAGCTGAGTTTCATACTGTCAATCAATACAATCAGTGACTAATCTTTATTGTTGTCTTCTTTAGTCACAGTAAACGGTCTCTACCCTCTATGTAACACGACCCTGAGCTTGCATTGCATATGAACCCTGTTAACATGTGGAAAGTGTGTTTTGTGTTGTTACACCACAGCTGGTGTGTTGCCTGTGTTAAGGATTTGATTTTGGTGGGTCTTAATAGTGACAGTCAGGAAATTATACAGCCAGTAATTCTGAAATATGTTGTCCAGCTTTATATTGTCTGGCTACAGTAACACGGTTCACTCACGTTTTATTTGTAATCTCTGTTCAACCTACTCACACATCATCTGTGACCTCATGTACCTACATCGTATAGCCTACACCATTCTCAGCTGATTTTAGTTTCTGCACGCTGCTTCCAGCTTGTGTGTGTGTGTTTGCTAAATAAGTGAGTGATATGGGACACATATACAGTTAACTTGAGCATACAGTACCGTGGCCACAGCTGACTCCACGCTGCGTTCAGGCAGAGTGTAACTCAGCCTGAACACCCTGACTGTTTAAATACAGTATGACAAACTGTTGTGACGGCCCCTGTGTGATCCAGTGAGGCCGCTCTGTTGGAGCGATACCTCACTGTTAACCATCTTTATTCTGTTGAGGTGACGGCTGATCGATCTCTGAGCTCCTGCACACTTACACCCCGCCAAGGTCACTGAGGTCTGCTGATCAGCTGCGGCTGAACGTGCCCAGGACCAGGCTGAAGACACGGGACTTTTTCAGCTGTTGCCCCCAAACTGTGGAATGACTTACCTCCACACATTAAAGTGGCGCCCACCCTCCACACCTTTAAATCTGTTTAAAAACATATTTTTATTCCCTGGCTTTTAATTCACCATGAGAGCTGCTGTGGTCTTTGTTGTCGCTGTTATTGTTGATGCTATTTGTTTTGTTTTTATTATCATAAACATATTTTATCTCTGTAAAGCACTTTGGTAACCTTGTTGTTTCTTAAATTGTGCTATAACAAAAGGTATCAGAACATATTTCCTGGGTTGCAGTCAGTGGATCCTGAAACCATGACTGCAACACATTTGGGATTACAACCAGTTAATCTAGCCACCACTTATTCTGGGTTCCATCTACTTCAGAAGTCGGAGCTGAGTTGACGGCGTTCCAGTTAACAAGTCGGAAAACCTCGCTCGGCCACCTGTTTGTTTACAACTAACCAGGTTAGCTATTGATACGCCGGTTGATTAAAAAAAAAACGCATTGTGTGGTATTTACTCTCACTGAAGACTGTAGCAACACGTCCACAGACAGCAGCTGGACAACACTTTGTGTACCAACATTTCTATGAGTGACAAGTACACAGAAGTGCCAGAACAGTATAAACTACAGCTTTCACTCTCTGTTGATACCACGACAGCCATCTTGGATCACAAAGTTGGGGTAGTGCGGTTCTCCCGACTTACCAAGTCAGAAATCCGAATTAAGGAGGCCTTCCTTTTGTAATTTTGACCTTTGAACTGGTAAATTCTGACTTCCCATGTGCTAGCCTATGTTTAGAGGCACAACAAATAATAAAACAGGACTAATAAAACTTCCTCGACCTACTTACAGGTCATCTAAAATGCGTTAAAACATTCATGCACCACCTATGTTTTTTCTTCGTGTTTATTCATGACACTAACCTCATAAAAGGTGAAATGAGCAGACAGGATAACGTTACACTGTTGCTGTATTGACTCCTCGTAGCAGAATGCCCCAGAGTCAACAAGAGCGTAAAGCAGCGTTCTGGTCAGCTGCCAGCGTCCTGCTGCCGCTTACTGAAGTTAATAAAATCAATAAAACAATAAAACATCAGCAAGTGCTGGAGTACATATAAAAAATGGGACCATATATTTTATGTGCGTCACACCAACTGAACTGAAGTAGAGACAAACAGACAGGGGGGTCGTCCACTTATCAGAAGGAGGGTGGTTCGATCCCTGCCTCTCCCAGTCTGGATTTCTTGGGCAAAATACTGAAAGCTGAATTGCATTGTGTACTTGTACACCACCACCACGCAAATTAGACAACAAAGAATCCCTCTCCTCCCATTTAGAATAAATCAAAGCAAAAGGGCCAAACCTTCTCACAGTCTCTGTAATGCAGAAGCAATATGTTCTCACTTTAAATGGCTTCACTCGACACAATTCTTCAAAAGTTGCAATAACCTCAGCTAACAGCTGACACCCCAAAGCAAAACTAGAACTCACAAGGGAAGTAAGCTTAATGATAACCGAACATGGTCACTAACAGAAGCACTAGTCCGAATTGGTGATTTCAGTCTTACATACCAGACATTTTGGGGTTGGAGCCTGTCTTTTCGAGAAAGTCCTCTGCCTTAAAGGGTCATCAAAAACATTATGTTCATGTCCTCTAGCTAACTTTATAGTTGCTGGATACATTAGGAATGCAGAGAAAGCTGCCTGGCGAGCTTTTTCCATGACATCGAATTAGAGCCTTATCTTCCTTCAGGCAGTCCGTGAACACAGATGTTGTTTCTTTTGCTGCGGCCTTCAAGATCTTTCTAGACTTTTTTTCTTTAAAGTTGTGTGAGCTTCACGGAGTGCTCGGGTTTCTTCTTATAATAATGATATATCTGATTGGAGAGAGTCAAAGTGCTGCTCAGTCCGAGTAAATCGCTCTTTAGAAATAGTGCATGTCCATCATCGCACTTCAGTTAGTTCCATTTTTGGCTCCGAAGCCGGCTGCTGGGCATTTTAACTGGTTTGGTTCCATGCGGCATGAGCAAAGAAATCTATTTAGGAATGTGTTGCAAGCGGGCAAACAGCTAGCAAGCAGCCCCATTCACTTGGCGGCCTGTGGGCCACATCCGGCCCAGAAGCAACCTCCATGTGGACCAGCATACATCTGATTTGACAACATAAGGAAACCAGTGGAAGTAGCTGACGAGAGAGCGATTTCATTTCCTTCTCATCTCTGATCAGGATTTCACAACCAATTACCGTCAATCTAGGGCTGTGGTCGAAATAAAAAGAAAGAAAGTCCTTTCCTCACCAGCTTTCTTTGACCTCGATGGAAAACGTCATGAGGTCAAGGAAAAATGTGAAGGTAAATTCAGGAAAAGACGACCGCGGGGCTCAGAGAATCCGACTGCTCTTTATAGGCGACGTGTCCTGCCATGATGGAACTACAATGTTCTGAAGATGGACTACAAAAAGCGCATCTTTGACACTTTCCCCCGTGTTGTTTTAATGCAGGCCAACTAAAGGTGGACAACACTGTGGAATATTACTTTAAATCAAGAAAGGCACATCGAGTGCCAGTAACCATATAATGGAAATGGTCATCACATTAAGAATCACACTCACCCATATGTATAAACATGAATCTCAATTATTGTATGAAATACTTTAAGATTACTGTAGAGGTCATCCAGGGTGTCAGCATCTGTGACTGAAGTAAAATGAATGAATAATATTGCTGAAGGCTGCAATGCATCCGTCAAAAATAACTAATGAAAATGTCTTAATAATGTGCTTTTCACTGCTAGTACCTGGTTTATGGTAAGCCACACCTTGTAAATGAGGCACTGCTTTTGTGCATAAGGATAATGTCAAATGATGTACCTTTAATATGTATTTATATATAGACTAAATATATAATTAGGTTATATAGTTTTTTGTTTTGAAACAGACAGACGTTATTTTCGTTTTTGAATTACAAATGAATTTTGGATTTTCCAGTGATATCTAGGCCAATAGTGCACCTTTCACTGGTGACTTTGTTTGTTAGGCCACATAAATGTTTGCTTTCATCAAGTTGAAGTTATCACATTATAAATCAGGGGTATTCAGTTAGATTTCAATGAGGTCCAGTTAGAGAAAATTTCCTGAAGCAAAGGTCCAGAACATCAAAACGACGAACTTGCGTCATCATTCAGTACTATAACCTATAGTTGTATCAACACATGTTTTTAGTCAACAACGGACTGTCAAATCAAATAATATTTCAGTCAGTTTTCACATCAAACTGGAGGGATAATAAATAATAACTATTCAAATAATAAATTCTAAATTTAATTAAACTAAAGCGCCTAATTTTTAGAAAAAATGTAATAAAAAGTGTAGCTTGAAGTGATGAAGTGAAGTCTTAACCAATTTTATAATAAACACACAAATGAACAGCTGTAATGCCTCCTCTTCTCTTTCATTTCCTCTTACAGAGCTACCACTTTCCTACTTTCTGTTGTTCAGTGAGAAACGTGAGCTCCAGCTAGCATATTGCAGATCTATGAGATATTCTGGTTTTGAACTGCCCGTGGGAGGAATGTACATGTAAAAATCTGTACATTCTTGATTAAAAGTCATGTG
>NW_025741921.1:12376-14168 GCF_021292245.1 Micropterus dolomieu
AAAGTGCTACTGATACCAACAGAGTACTTCAGTGATACCTGCTGAAGCCATACAGCTGATTGGTATTATTATTTTTATTGTACTTATGGAGAAGCAAGCTGATCTATTTTCTTTTTACTGTCTGAAACAACTGTCTATAAAAATAGTGGAAATCAGATGGCTCAGGCGCAGCATCATGAGAGGAAGGACGACAGGAGTTTCTGAATCATTTTGGTAACTTTGGACCAATAAATCTTAAAGAACTCTTTTTGTCCTGGCTGCTCCGCGACTGCTTCTTCCTTTAGTGGTGAGTCTCAGACTCCTCCAAACGACAGCAAGAGGCTGCTTAAAGGAGTCACTAAACTACACTACAGACTCTACAGAAGCAGAGGAAAAGAAAGCCTGCACATCCAGCCCATCACACCGACTGCATCTGATAGAAGCAGCAGGAGGCTCCGTGAGGAAAAGCAGCTTTAGATGAATATAACAGTGATCGATCGGAGACAAGTGATGTGAATTACAAATAAAAATTATTTTTAGAAATAATTACCTTCCATCAGCTCACCTGCAGAAACCATCAGTCCACACAGCAACACAGCTGCACCTGCAACAGGTGGACAGAGGTCAGTAAAGGTCAGAGGTCAACAGACAGACAGACTTCCATCAGCTCACCTGCAGCAGTCAGCACACCTGCAGCAGTCAGCACAGACAGACCTATTAAAGGAGAACAGGGTTTACTAAAGGTCAGAGGTCAGCAGCTTCACTTTATAAACAGCTAGTGGACAATCAGAGATGCAGCGATCAGACCTTTGCTGCACTGTAAAAAAAAATAATGCAACCACTTACCGTCAAATAACAGTAAAAAAACTTCAATAATGTTACAGGAAAATATTGTTTTTTAAAAACTGATATTTACTGTAAAAAAAATTCTGTAATTGCTGTAGATAAAAAAAAAATCTCTGTAGAATCTTAAACAAATGTATAAATCTGTATAGAAACTCTTGCAGAAATATGTTAAAATAACATTATTAACAAGCAACTCTCCAATATATCTAGATACTTTTACCATTAAGGTACGGCTTTACCTTATTAGAAGTATTAATACACACAACATCAGTACTTAGAGCTAACTGCATCCTCTTACACGGAGCTCACCATGTTGCTGAAAACTGACCAACTGCTCCACAGAATCAGCACCCAAAACATGTTGAAATTAAATATGAAAGACTAACTATTACCTGCACAATTCATATCAAAGTGTAAAACAAGCACTGCAGCTGTATGAAAACACAGTTTAGAGAGCAGAGCTAGCTACTGCTGTGCTGCCAGCTAACAGAGCACATGTTCTACCAAAAGATAAAAACGTTTCTAACATGACATTCCTTCCAGATGCAAGTGATTGAAAATGATTTACACATTACTTACAGGCACGTCGTCTCCAAGGCAGAAGCCTATCAGAAATACATTCAGCCACATGAATCCAGCACTGTTTTCTGTCTGAGTTCAGCTGAAGAGTGTAGTTCACTGAATTATTAACTGACGAGCACACAGCATGAACTCCTGCAATTTAACTCAATGTGTTTAATGTTTTAACTTTTTAACTTACTGAACTAATAACTTATTTAAAGCATGAACTTAACTTTAAAGACAGCTCACTCCGCGCTCGATGTGAAAACATTATATCACAACAGGTCCCACCAAACTTGAAGGAGAACGTCCTTTGACAGCAACATAAGAGTTCTTTCACTACGTCTCTGAAAGAAGGACTACAGTTTGTGAGACGGGCCGTAGAATCACCTCTGCTGTGCCGTCC
>NW_025741921.1:14208-15231 GCF_021292245.1 Micropterus dolomieu
GCGTTACTGAGGAGAAGTATTAATACACACCATCTGTACTCAGCGTTACTGAGGAGAAGTATTAATACACACATCTGTACTCTGCGTTACTGAGGAGAAGTATTAATACACACATCTGTACTCAGCGTTACTGAGGAGAAGTATTAATACACACATCTGTACTCTGCGTTACTGAGGAGAAGTATTAATACGCACATCTGTACTCTGCGTTACTGAGGAGAAGTATTAATACACACATCTGTACTCTGCGTTACTGAGGAGAAGTATTAATACACACATCTGTACTCTGCGTTACTGAGGAGAAGTATTAATACACACATCTGTACTCTGCGTTACTGAGGAGAAGTATTAATACACACATCTGTACTCTGCGTTACTGAGGAGAAGTATTAATACGCACATCTGTACTCTGCGTTACTGAGGAGAAGTATTAATACACACATCTGTACTCTGCGTTACTGAGGAGAAGTATTAATACACACATCTGTACTCTGCGTTACTGAGGAGAAGTATTAATACACACATCTGTACTCTGCGTTACTGAGGAGAAGTATTAATACACACATCTGTACTCTGCGTTACTGAGGAGAAGTATTAATACGCACATCTGTACTCTGCGTTACTGAGGAGAAGTATTAATACACACATCTGTACTCAGCGTTACTGAGGAGAAGTATTAATACACACAACATCAGTACTTAGAGCTAACTGCATCCTCTTACATGGAGCTCACCATGTTGCTGAAAACTGACCAACTGCTCCACAGAATCAGCACCCAAAACATGTTGAAATTAAATATGAAAGACTAACTATTACCTGCACAATTCATATCAAAGTGTAAAACAAGCACTGCAGCTGTATGAAAACACAGTTTAGAGAGCAGAGCTAGCTACTGCTGTGCTGCCAGCTAACAGAGCACATGTTCTACCAAAAGATAAAAACGTTTCTAACATGACATTCCTTCCAGATGCAAGTGATTGAAAATGATTTACACATTACTTACAGGCACGTCGTCTCCAAGGC
>NW_025741921.1:15658-21310 GCF_021292245.1 Micropterus dolomieu
TTGTCCTTTCCATCTCTTCCAAAAGGTGTCAGCAAGACACTGGACTTGCTTCCACTGCTTTGCGTACAACTGAGCAATAATAAGGTTTCCAGAGGGAGCTACAATAGCACTCGTCTTCTGAGTAAGGAGCGTCGCTGGGGCGAGAACCGCAGGCATTTCTGGGTCGGTGGATACAGACACAAGGGGTTTATGAACGCCATCACCTCCGTGCCATGAAAGTGCTCAGGACGAGTCGGTTTGTCTGAAGCAGCATTTCATCTAGAATGCGCCTGGCAACTCCGATAAGTCTCTCCCAGGAGCCGCCCATGTGGGAAGCATGAGGGGGATTAAAAACCCAGGAGCATCCTTATCCCAGAGCAAAGGTACATAGGTAAGGTACTTCCTTACTGTTGTGTCATCTGTGTTCATATCCAACTCCTTACAAGCTCCCACAAAGTTAGTCCCTCTGTCAGACCGCAGCTGGACCACAATCCAGAAAAACCTCCTTATCGCACTGATATAACTGTCGACGTTGTTTCAGTCAGCTCAGTATGCACAGATCTGGTTTACATGCATGCATACGCGTAGGAGCCATTATACATGGACACATCTGAAAATCTACGTTTTGTCCCCCTCACTTTTTCTCGTGATCCCTGTGATTTGGGAGTTGGCTCATGGCCGGTGTGGTTTACCACGAGTGACTAGTCAATCAGTCACACACTCCACATCATACTCAAATAAACGGTTGAAACGCGGACAGAAATCATGTAGCTTATAGAAAACATGCAACACAAAGGTGGTGCTGAAAAGTTAAGAGAGAAAAAAGTTTGCTCGAGGCAGATGCAGCAAAGTGCCTCAATATTACAGATGTTTCTTCATGCTGCTGTTCATCACAGCCTACCTGAAGACAGCAGTGAGGACTCCTGCAGCAGGGTGCGTAGTAACTTGTTACAAGTAACGCAAATTTGCAAAATGAATAAATAAAGTCATTGGCACCTTTTCACGTTCCTTTTTTAAAACTGTAGCCTACTTTTACTCTTGTTATGATTAGGCCTTACCGCCTCCTATTTCCTGGTGTTCTCCCTGTGGTTTCCTCCCCTGCTGTCTCTGTCTGTCTCGTTTGTCATGTGATCTGTGTGTGTGTTCATTGGCGTGTCCTATCTTGGCTTCTTTCCACCGTCAGAGTCTCACACCTGCGGCTCATGCAGTAATCACCACCTGCAGTCAAATACCCTGGTTCAGTTTCCAGTCTTCACCAGTTTGTCAGTTTACCTCCCGTGGTAAAATTGCTCCGGCCAAAGTCTTTGCCTCTCTGTATTTTTGAGTATCCTGCCTAACGTCCTGTTTCCTTGTCATTTATATTACATTTATTCATTTAGCTGACACTTTTATCCAAAGTGACTTACACATGTCAGAGGTCACACGCCTCTGGAGCAACGAGGGGTTAAGTGTCTTGCTCAGGGACACAATGGTGGTTGTATCACAATGGGGAACTGAACCCGGGTCTCTCACACCAAAGGCATGTGTCTTATCCATTGCGCCACCCTTACAAGTTCCCACAAAGTTAGTCCCTCTGTCAGACCACAGCTGGACCACAATCCAGAAAAACCTCCTTAGAGCACTGATATAACTGTCGACGTTGTTTCAGTCAGCTCAATATGCACAGATCTGACCACCTCAGTACCACCCGAGCCCCGAGATGCTGCCCGCCTGTCTACCTGAACTCTGCCTGACAACCAGCCAAGCCACTCTGCCCTGAACTGAACTAAGGATGCCATTACAAAGCCTCGCTCTGCCTGGAAAACCTCGCTTTCCCAAATCATTTGTTCTCTTTCCTGCACTGTGATTAATAAATCACATTGTGTGTTTGACATCTAACATGTATCCGCCTCTAAATCCTCCAGTCAAAGCTTAACAGCACTTCACTCCAGTATTGTCTTTGGGCCAGTGATCTACTTTTAATTTCAATACATTTTCCATTCATACATTCATAATTTCACCAGTCTGTAACCTGCATTAGGCTTCATTAACTGAAATGAGCTGTCAGCCAGAGTCCTGGTCTCGAGCACTTATCACAGATATGAATGAGCTGGGCAGATGCAAACATTTAGAAAATCAGCTAGGGCTGACCCCAAATAGTCGAAGACTCGATGCTTCGATGGGCGGATTTGTCCGTCTCACAGTCAAAGCTTCGCAGTGAAACAAGGATCACACCATTTTGGCGATATGGGGGTGCTCAACGTCTGATTTTAAATTGAACTACCAGTTTTCTCCCAATAAGTTAATATGCAGCCCATTACAATACACATTGCAATGTTTAATGCTGTAAATAAACGTGTAAAAAGAAAAAAACTTTCAATAAATGTTCTTGTTGTGCCTGAATAAATCCAAAATTGTAACCTAACCATGGGTTGTCAGTGCGCATGTGTAGGCGTAGCGTGTATGTGTGCAGTGGCAGCAGAGGAACACTTGCTAAAGAGACGGAGCTCCAGCTTCGCTGGTGTTGTGCCGAGTTGTTCGCACCTCGCGGGACTTTCGGATAATTTATCACTGTTGATGAATCACACAAAGAATATTATATCGATTTCAAATAGCCAGCTACTTAAAATAGACCCGCGACGAACCGTGACGTGCATGCAGTTGTCGGCAGCAGTAATGTACGTAAAACTCTGCGAGAGAGAGAGAGACACACACGTTACTGTTTCATTTATTTATTTATTTTATATATATATTTTTTAACATGACACACACTTACCGTTTTATTTATTTATATTATTTTAATTTTTAATAGATATAAGTATATTTTTTTTACACACACACGCTTACTGTTTTATTTATTCATTTTATTTTTTATATATTTTTATTTTTAACACACACACAAACACACACACACACACACACACACACATGCTTACTGTTTTATTTATTCATTTTATTTTTTATATATTTTTATTTTTTAACACACACACAAACACATGCTTACTGTTTTATTTATTTATTTTATTTTTTATACATTTTTATTAACACACACACTTACTGTTTTATTTATTTATTTATTTATTTATTTTTAATATTTTTATTTTTTAACACACAGACACACACACAAACACATGCTTACTGTTTTATTTATTTATTTAATTTTTTATACATTTTTATTAATACACACACGCTTACTGTTTTGTTTATTTTTTTAAAATTTTTAATATTATAATAATTTAATATTTCTTTTTTTTCTCTTTTTTTTCAAGCACAAACACACATACACTTTGATTACTTTACGCTTTAATTGTTTAATGAAATGTATGGGGCTGATTGTTCTTATGTTGTGTATATATGATGCTTTGGCAATGTTCTTGTTACATTCATGCCAATAAAGCTAATTTGAATTGAACTGAGAGAGAGAGCGAGAGAGAGAGAGAGAGAGAGGGACAGAGCGAGAGAGAGAGAGAGCGAGAGAGAGAGAGAGAGAGGGACAGAGAGAGAGAGAGAGAGAGAGGGACAGAGCGAGAGAGAGAGAGAGCGAGAGAGAGAGAGAGAGAGAGAGAGGGACAGAGAGAGAGAGAGAGAGAGAGGGACAGAGCGAGAGAGAGAGAGAGCGAGAGAGAGAGAGAATGGTCAACAATAAGCCTCAGTTTAGCTTCGGCTCGCAATCGCCGTACATAAAAACACACGATTCAACTATCAGTCGACTATAGGCAGGATTTGATGGAAGGATGTTCCCCTGCAAGCGAAACTCTGTATCCTGGGTATATACCCTGAAAATTTGGCTGTCAATTCTAAACAATCAGTGTTGATTGATTTTGGGCTCCTTCAAGCTAGAAGACTGGACGCTCTTTTCTGGAAAAATATACAATTGCCCTCTGTAAAGTTGTGGTTGAAGGAGATGGCAACATACCTTGCGCTGGAAAGACTTACATATATTGTTAAAGGGAAAAGAAAACAGTTTGTGTGGAAACCTTTTTTGGAATTTTTGGCGGATGACGATGTTGCACTAACTTGAAGGTCATCACTACTGCTACTTATTATTGTGTTATTTGTATAATTATTTAATGTATTCTTCATCTTTTGAATGTCTTGTTGTATAGTACACTTATACATTATTTGTAAGTTTATAAGTATTGTTTAAACTGTCACCGCACAAAACATAGTAAAACAGTATAGCAATAATCAATAAAATTAACAACTATAATTACAGTGCATAAAATCAGGGTTTACAAAACAACAGGAAAGAGAGACCACGTGGGATATGCCAGTGTGTGTTTTCAGGCGGGATTTAAAAATGGAAGTGAGTCAATGTTATGGATGTCTGGTGGAAGTGAGTTCCAGAGACGAGGGGCAGAGCGGCTGAAGGCTCTGAACCCCATGGTGGTCAAACAAGCAGGAAGTACAGTGAGGTGAATAGAAGAAGAGTACGGGTGGGTGTGTTAATATGAAAGAGGTCATTAAGGTACCGAGGAGCGAGGTTATGAATGACCTTGAAGGTCTTTGAGTTGGATGAATGAGTGTGTCCAGGGAGATATGATTTAAACCAGTCCAAGGGTGTGTCAGTAAAACCAATAGAGACTAATCTGTCAAGGAGGATGTTATGAGAGATGGTGCCAAAGGCTGCACTCAGAGCCTATAGTTAGTAGTCCGGAATCAGCTGCCATGAGAAGATCATTGGTGATGTTTACCAGCGCTGTTTCTGTGCTATGGCAGGGACGGAAACCAGATTGGAATTGTTCATAGAGATTATTGTCAGACATGTGTGCATGGACCTGAGACTGTTTTTTCAAGAATTTTAGAAAGAAAAGGTAGGTTAGAAATAGGACGGAAGTTGTTGGGGTCTGCACCAGGTTTCTTAAGTACATGAGTTATTGCAGCTGATTTTAGAGACAATAGCAGACAATGTGCATGTGTCTGCTCAAACGGTCAGAAACAGACTCCATGAGGGTGGTATGAGGGCCCAACGTCCACAGGTGGGGGTTGTGCTTACAGCCCAACACCGTGCAGGACGTTTGGCATTTGCCAGAGAACACCAAGATTGGCAAATTCGCCACTGGCGCCCTGTGCTCTTCACAGATGAAAGCAGGTTCACACTGAGCAGGTGTGACAGACGCGACAGAGTCTGGAGACGCCGTGGAGAACGTTCTGCTGCCTGCAACATCCTCCAGCAGGACCGGTTTGGCGGTGGGTCAGTGATGGTGTGGGGTGGCGTTTCTCTGGGGGGCCGCACGGCCCTCCGTGTGCTCGCCAGAGGTAGCCTGACTGCCGTTAGGTACCGAGATGAGATCCTAGGACCCCTTGTGAGACCATATGCTGGTGCGGTCGGCCCTGGGTTCCTCCTAATGCAGGACAATGCTAGACCTCATGTGGCTGGAGTGTGTCAGCAGTGATGCTATTGACCGGCCCGTTCCCCAGACCTGAATCCAAGTGAGGACATCTGGGACATCATGTCTCCATCCACCAACGCCACGTTGCACCACTGACCGTCCAGCAGTTGGCGGATGCTTTAGTCCAGGTCTGGGAGGAGATCCCTCAGGAGACCATCCTCCACCTCATCAGGAGCCCAGGCGTTGTAGGGAGGTCATACAGACACGTGGACGCCACAAACACCACTGAGCCTCATTCTGACTTGTTTTAAGGACGTTACATCAAAGCTGGATCGGCCTGTAGTGTTTTCCACTTTGATTT